>NC_140174.1:25392007-25403917 GCF_963971535.1 Notolepis coatsorum | reverse complement strand
CGCAGGAGTTTTGTGTATGTCTGTATGTCTGTGTGTATGTGTTGTGTGTGTGTGTGGGGGGCATGTACACGTGTGTGAATTTGAGTGGTGTGGATCGATTCTGTGGATTGAATCAAGCTCGGTGCATATTTATGTTCCCCAAATTGATTTACAATGTGTGTCATTGTGTGTGTCAATGTGTCAATTCATGTTTGTGCGTGTGTGTGCACGTGTGTGTGTGTGCGCGCGCGTGCATGCAGGTGTTTTAAATGTATGTACTGTGTGTGTCGGTCATAGCCTCTGAGGCCCTCTCTCTGCTAGCCCCCCCCCCCCCCCCCCCCCACCCCCCTACCTCACGTGTGTAAACCGTGCCACACAGTGAATTTATTACGGACTGAAATGATGAGGACTGTTTAGACTCAACCATTCGATTACGCGCTCAATGTGTAATTCAATGTGGAGCGTGGAATATCTTAGTCTTTTGATTGTCTACACATCACACATACCTTTCAACTGCCTTCACTGTCTACAACTGCCTTACACTGTAATCATAACTACCCACCTCAACATATAGTCTATCCATATGACACTGTATGATAGCCATGTACAATAATACTGTATATACCGTACATATATTTATCTATATATGCATATATTCCTGTTTATATTCCATGCTTATATACACACTGTTATATCTGTATATCCCATACCTACTATACAGTAAGTTTACACCAAAGAAATTAAACGTGCCTGGTAAACACTTCCTCTAGTGACCTGAAGAGGTAATTTCCAAAGACCTATATCTCAGTTTTTTCATTTTCACAAATAACAAAATGTTTTATCGTACATTATGCAAAACTGCAGTTGGGTTATTTTGACGGTGGTGTAGTGGTCGCCTCACAGCAAGAAGGTCCAGGGTTCGATTCCCGCTTGGGGACCAGGTTTCCGCGATGCCAGGTACCCAGGTGGGGGTATCTCTCAGGCCTTTCTGTGTGAAGTTTGCATGTTCTCCCGGTGCTCGCAAGGGATTCCCCCCCCCCGATAAGAGAAACCAATGGAAAGACATGCACAACAGATCGCTGACGCTGTCGCGTCCCTTGATGAAGACGGGCAGGAGCACTTGGATTAGTCCCCGGGCGCGGCCCCTCGCCGACGCCCTGTCTGCTCCCGGCTGCCCTTGGGGGAAAGGACGATGGGATGGGTTAAGCGCAGAGCTCAATCGCATCGGCGACCCTGAGAAAGACAATGCATGTGTGTGTATTCCTGTGTGTGTGTGCCGCCCATTGCATGTCCCATGTCGTTGCATGCCCGAATAAAGACATCTCTAAAGAGGTCCTGCATTATTATTATTATTATTATTATTATTATTATTATTATTATTATTATTATTATTATTATTATTATTATTATTGTTATTGTTATTGTTATTGTTATTGTTATTGTTATTGTTATTATTATTATTATTATTATTATTATTATTATTATTATTATTATTATTATTATTATTATTATTATTATTATTATTATTATTATTATTATTATTATGTTATTGTTATTGTTGTTATTATTATTATTATTATTATTATTATTATTATTATTATTATTATTATTATTATTATTATTATTATTATTATTATTATTATTATTATTATTATTATTATTATTATTATTATTATTATTATTATTATTATTATTATTATTATTATTATTATTATTATTATTATTATTATTATTATTATTATTATTATTATTATTATTATCAAGTAAAAATAACTTGATATACAAGTATTTACGAAATTATACAAAATCTAAATTTTTTTTAATTTCATATCGCTTTTTGGGGCAAAAGCAGATAATCTGCACATACATTGCAAATGAACCAGATTTTATGCCGTTTCCTTCGCTATGTTTCCTGAATAAGTCTCACCTTTTCTTTTCTTGGCCCTAGCTATGTTACCTTAATAATTGGCATCTTTTCTCTGCTTGGCTTTGCCCTAAAGGACATAAACTCACATCACGCTAACATTTCTTATATATATTTAAACGATGACAGCACAGTTCTGAGATGCAGCCATATTGCGTCACCTGACTTGAGTACTGCTTGCTGATTCAAATCATAACAGATAAATCACAAACAGATGTATCTGGCGCTGTAAAAGATCAGCGGTTTGATGTTTTGTCTGTGGAATGTGAACTTGCAATGCATTTTCAACTGACAATAACGGCTTTTGTGACAAAACTCACTCAGGGTTCAGAATGGGCTACGTCCATCTAACACTAACTCAGGACTCAGTTAAACGATCGAGGTCATCCGTTTTTACAACTGCACTCAGAATTGGAGAAAGAAGAGAGAGAGACAGACAGAGAGAGAGAGAAAGAGAGAGATATATACTGTAGTCAGAGAGAGAGAGAGAGAGAGAGAGAGAGAGAGAGAGAGAGAGAGAGAAAGAGAGAGCGACAGAGAGAGAGAGAAAGAGAGAGAGACAGAGACAAACAGAGAACGAGAGAGAAAGAGAGAGAGACATACTGTAGTCAGAGAGAGAGAGAGAGAGAGAGAAACAGTGAAAGAGAGAGAGAGAAAGTGTGAGAGGGGAGAAGAAATGTCAGTCCCTCAGCCTCTACCTTTATCACACACCACGCACACACACACACACACACACACACACACACACACACGCACGCACACACGCACACACACACACACATCATCATCATCCATGTGCCGTGCTGTAAGCTGATTAGCTGGTGAGATGTTTCACATGTTCTAATATACCATAGATTAACGTGTGTGTGTGTGTGTGTGTGTGTGCATGTGTGTGTGTGCGTGAGCGCGTGTGTGTAGATATGACAGAAGCAGCCTTACTAATCCTATGACACTGACCCCTCAGCATGTGCCAGATTAAAGAGGATTATTATGGGGGGGAAAACATCCTTTCTGAATAGAACTGTCATCATCATCATCATCATCATCATCATCATCATCATCATCATCATCATTATTATTATCATCATCTTCATCACCATCATCTTCATCACCATCATCATCATCATCATCATCATCATCATCATCACGTGACTTGTGTAGTATTGAAGTTCCCTATATATGTGTGTGTGTGTGTGTGTGTGTGTGTGATGTGTCTGATGCAGTACAAAACATCTCACCATCTAGTGCAGCAATGTACAAACATACTAGAGTGCTACCAGAATGGTTTGGTTTTACCAATGATGTCTTTGGTTGCTGCAATGTCTAAGAGAAAAGCCAAACAAATAGCCAAATATTGCTCTGTCTCAGCTATTATTGGCAGCTTAGCCGCGTGGAGAAGGAGGTGCTACTGTATGTGTACCCTTAAGTGTTCAGTGCTGCTTGGCCCGATACATTTGATTCCCTGCTTATGCAATATAATTTATGGAACCAAATAAAGTATTCAAATGTATGTGTGTGTGTGTGTGTGTGTGTGCATGTATCACTGTTTACATTCAGTTGAGTGTCAGGGCTAAGCTGGTGTCTGTTTACATTCAGTTGAGTGTCAGGGCTAAGCTGGTGTCTGTTTACATTCAGTTGAGTGTCAGGGCTAAGCTGGTGTCTGTTTACATTCAGTTGAGTGTCAGGGCTAAGCTGGTGTCTGTTTACATTCAGTTGAGTGTCAGGGCTAAACTGGTGTCTGTTTACATTCAGTTGAGTGTCAGGGCTAAGCTGGGCCCTGTTTCTTGTACCTGGATAACTGAGTTAGCCGGATAACTTTAGCTGGATAACTGGGTTAGCCGGACTTTCCGGTTTCATGTACGTGGATTTTCCAAATCACCATGACAACATATCCAAAAGTTTGAGCCTGGTCGAAAGCAGAGTTCAAGTTCAAGTTAGCCTGAACTATCGCCACGCCCCGCAAAGAAGTGACAGCCCGTTTCCTGAAACTATTCCCACAGTCTACGATCTGCATTATACCATTCTGAATTACGTTTTTGTGCTCCATTCTTCCAGAGGGGGCTTTTGAAATGTAAAATAGACCCAAAATGCTGATATTAAATTCACTTTGTCCTAAATAATGCACGTTATATATACCGTGGCGACGGTGGCGCTCGCTCGTGCGATGTACACATGATGTGGTTATTTTAATTGTAACTGGGATTAAGATGTCTGATGAGATGCGCTGTTTGACGGATTTGAGAAATTGAATGAGCCGTTGACGTCACATTAATGAATGAGGATAAAGAGATAAACTTCATTCAAAACAAAGGATATTCTAAACACGGGTCTCTCGTTCATTAATGTATAAACAATGAATTTACCCCATCTGGCCCAGTGGCCCAGCGGTAGTGCTCAAGCCTGCCAATCCAGCGACCGGGGTTCAAATCCCGGTGTTTCCAATATGATTTTTTTGAATATAATATTAATGATTATACGCCAAAGTAGCCTGGTTTTAAGTTAAAATATTATAAATCTACATGCATTGAGAATGTCATTCTTTATATAGCTCTCAACGTGCACCAAATTGAATTATTCCTATATTGCAAAAAGAAGGAAAAGACTAGGGTCTTGAACCCCGGTCGTCCGTGTGAAAGTCAAAAGAAGAACCCATTACACCACAGAGAAGATAAGTAAAAGATTGACTATACATCAATCAAGTTCAAGTTCAAGTTCAAGTTCTTTAATAGTTGTCATACAGAAGTACAGAATACTTTCATACAAAATGCTTCTTACTGTTACGCTCCAGAGACTGTGCTAGACAAGATAGTATCAAATAACATAATAACATAATATAGCATGAATTTAGAAGAAGAAAATGAGGTCACAGTGTTCGGTATAGACATATGTACAATGTTCTGAGTTACCATATAATATACAATACACAATACTATGCAGTGTACTAATGTACAGTACTATCTAGTGCAAAGCAGAAATGGGATGAGGTACAATTTTAGGTACAATTTACAGTAAGGTGTACGAGTTGTAGTGCAATCCTTCATCCATAAATATAAAGTGTGGGGAGTGGGTGCTACAGTGTGTTTGTTTAAAGTGGGTGTGTGCTATAAGTGTGTGGAGTGGGTGCTACAGTGTGTTTGTTTAAAGTGAGTGTGTGCGTGTGGATGTGTGTGCTATGTGCGTTTGGTGGTTGTTGTTGTGTAGTGTTCATTCATTGTTCGTTTAGCAGCCTGATGGCCTGGGGATAGAAGCTTCTTCTGAGTCTTTCTGTGCTCGCCTTGAGACTCCTGTATCGCTTGCCTGACGGCAGCAGTTCAAAGAGGCAGTTGTTCGGGTGACTGGAGTCTTTAATGATTCTCTTAGCCTTGCCCTTGCAACGCTTGTAGTAAATGTTCTGGAGGGTGGGGAGCCCCCCTCCAATTGTGCGTTCGGCTGAACGTGTCACTCTTTGTAGTCTGCTTTGGTCTTGTGCAGTGCTATTCCCAAACCAGGAGGTGATGTTGCCGGTCAAGATGCTCTCTATTGTACATGAGTAGAAGTTCTTAAGGATCTTCTGGCTGACTTGGAACTTCCTTAGGCGCCTGAGGAAGTAGAGGCGTTGTCGTGCCTTCTTCACAACACTGTTAATGTGTGTGGTCCATGTCAAGTCCTCGGATATGTAGGCTCCGAGGTACTTAAAGCTGTTGACTCTCTCAACCGGTGCCCCGTCGATGCTGAGGGGGCTGTAGTCCTTGACCCCCGACCTCCTGAAGTCCACAATCATCTCCTTTGTTTTGCTGACGTTCAGGGAGAGGCTGTTTTCCTGGCACCATCCCGCCAGGACCTTGACCTCTTCCAGGTAGGCCCTCTCGTCGTTGGCAGAGATCAGGCCCACCACCACTGTGTCGTCAGCAAATTTGACGATTGTATTGCTACTCCGCTGAGCCACACAGTCGTGTGTGTACAGGGAGTAGAGGAGGGGACTCAGAACACAGCCCTGGGGGGCCCCTATGTTGAGGGTGATGGATGAGGAGGTGCAGTTGCCTGCTCTCACCACCTGGGGTCTGCCAGTCAGGAAGTCCAAGACCCACTGGCAGAGGTCATAGCCCAAGCCCAGGTCCCTGAGCTTGGCTATGAGTATGGAGGGGACTATGGTATTGAATGCCGAGCTGTAGTCGATGAATAGCATTCTCACATAGTTCCCCTGCCTCTTGTCCAGGTGTGATGCTGCTGTGTGCAGCACATGGGATATGGCGTCCTCCGTGGACCTGTTGGGGCGGTATGCAAATTGCAGGGGGTCCATGTTGATGGGGAGGGAGGAGCAGATGTAGCCCTTTACTAGCTTCTCGAAGCACTTCATGGCTATGGAGGTGAGAGCTACAGGGCGGTAGTCGTTGAGGCAAGCAGGCTTGGATTTTTTGGGTACAGGGATAATAGTGGATAATCAATGGGTAAGAGAGCCGTATCGTAATTCTGTATAACAGTTAACTAATAATTTTCGCTAGCAAGATCTCATTTGATTATTCAATCCAGCAGGCAAGTTTAAAGAAATATAATCTGATTGATTGAGGTAATGAGGGACTTAGAATTAGCCTATAGATAACGCATTTAACCTGTCGGCGAGGCGATTGAGCCGTATTGCAATCTGTCAATAAAGTCTTAAATCAATTAATCAATCAATGCCGTTGAGAATCAGGATCTCTGCCATCGATACGTGCTGGCTTTTCACCTAAAACGGCCGCGCGCATTTAGCCTGACTCGCAAGTCTGGCTTGAGTTAACGAGACTGAATCCACCTTTGTGAAACAGGAAAATCCCGGCTTCGAACATCGGGTTAACTGAAGCTGGATAATGGACATCTTGATCGACTTAGTTGAACCACGTACATGAAACAGGGCCCTGGTGTCTGTTTACATTCAGTTGAGTGTCAGGGCTAAGCTGGTGTCTGTTTACATTCAGTTGAGTGTCAGGGCTAAGCTGGGCCCCGTTCCCCGTACCTGGTTCAACTAAGTCGATCAAGATGTCATTATCCAGCTTCAGTTAACCCGATGTTTGAAGCCGGGATTTTCCTGTTCCTCGAAGGTGGATTCAGTCTCGTTAACTCGATTCAGACTTGGGCCCCAGGATAAATGCGCGCGGCCGCTTCAGTTGAAAAGCCAGCACGTATCGATGGCAGAGATCCTGATTCTCTAACGGCATTGATTGATTAATTGATTTAAAACTTTATTGACAGATTGCAATACGGCTCAATCGCCTCGCCGACAAGTTAAATGCGTTATCTAGGCTAATTTTAAGTCCCTCATTACCTCAATCAATCAGATTATATTTCTTTAAACTTGCCTGCTGGATTGAATAATCAAATGAGATCTTGCTAGCGAAAATAATTAGTTAAACTGTTATACAGAATTACGATACGGCTCTCTTACCCATTGATTGATGTGTGGTCGATCTTTTACTTATCTCCACTGTGGTCTAACGGGTTGTTCTTTTGACTTTCACGCAGACGACCGGGGTTCGAAACCCTAGTCTTTTCCTTCTTTTTGCAATATAGGAATAATTCAATTTGGTGCACGTTGAGAGCTATATAAAGAATGACATCCTCAATGCATGTAGATTTATAATATTTTAACTTAAAACCAGGCTACTTTGGCGTATAATCATTAATATTATATTCAAAAAAATTATATTGGAAACACAGGGTTTCGAACACCGGTCGCTGGGTTGGCAGGGTTGAGCACTACCACTGCGCCACTGTGCCAGATGGGATAAATTCATTGTTTATACATTAATGAACGAGAGACCCGTGTTTAGAATATTCTTTATTTTGAATGAAGTTTTATTTCTTTATCCTCATTCATTAATGTGACGTCAACGGCTCATTCAATTTCTCAAATCCGTCAAACAGCGCATCTCATCAGACATCTTAATCCCAGTTACAATTAAAATAACCACAAAGTCATAATGTGTACATCGCACCGAGCGAGCGCCACGGTATATATAACGTGCATTATTTAGGACAAAGTGAATTTAGTATCAGCATTTTGGGTCTATTTTACATTTCAAAAGCCCCCTCTGGAAGAATGGAGCACAAAAACGTAATTCAGAATGGTATAATTCAGATCGTAGACTGTGGGAATAATTTCAGGAAACGGGCTGTCACTTCTTTGCGGGGGCGTGGCGATGGTTGATCCGGCTAACTTGAACTTAAACCCTGCTTTCGACCAGGCTCAAACTTTTGGATCTGTTGTCATGGTGATTTGGAAAATCCAGGTACGGGGAGCCGGAAAGTCCGGCTTAAGTCAGACTTAACCGAAAGTTATCCGGCTAACTCAGTTATCCAGGTACGGGGAACGGGGCCCTGGTGTCTGTTTACATTCAGTTGAGTGTCAGGGCTAAGCTGGTGTCTGTTTACATTCAGTTGAGTGTCAGGGCTAAGCTGGTGTCTGTTTACATTCAGTTGAGTGTCAGGGCTAAGCTGGTGTCTGTTTACATTCAGTTGAGTGTCAGGGCTAAGCTGGTGTCTGTTTACATTCAGTTGAGTGTCAGGGCTAAACTGGTGTCTGTTTACATTCAGTTGAGTGTCAGGGCTAAGCTGGTGTCTGTTTACATTCAGTTGAGTGTCAGGGCTAAGCTGGTGTCTGTTTACATTCAGTTGAGTGTCAGGGCTAAGCTGGTGTCTGTTTACATTCAGTTGAGTGTCAGGGCTAAGCTGGTGTCTGTTTACATTCAGTTGAGTGTCAGGGCTAAACTGGTGTCTGTTTACATTCAGTTGAGTGTCAGGGCTAAGCTGGTGTCTGTTTACATTCAGTTGAGTGTCAGGGCTAAGCATGCCTGCTGGTGGAGAGGCTGCACTCTTCTAGCCGCTATTTCCACTTCAACTCTGCCTCTCTCTCCCTCTCTCTCCTGCTCCTCTCCATCTCCTTTCTCTCTCCCTCTCTTCTCCTCTCTCTCTCTCCCCCTTTTCTCTCTTTCTTCTCCTCTCTCTCCCTCTCTCTCTCTTCTCCTGTCTCTCTCCCTATCCTCTCCCTAGTGTCTCTCGCTTCTCCCTCTCTCTCCCCCTCCTCTCTCTCTCTCTCTCCCTCTCCTCTCTCTCTCTTCTCCTGTCTCTCTCCCTTTCCTCTCCCTAGTGTCTCTCGCTTCTCCCCCTCTCTCTCTCTCTCTCTCTCTCTCTCTCTCTCTCTCTCTCTCTCTCTCTCTCTCTCTCTCTCTCTCCTCTCTCTCCTGCTCCTCTCCATCTCCTTTCTCTCTCCCTCTCTTCTCCTCTCTCTCTCTCTCCCCCTTTTCTCTCTTTCTTCTCCTCTCTCTCCCTCTCTCTCTCTTCTCCTGTCTCTCTCCCTATCCTCTCCCTAGTGTCTCTCGCTTCTCCCTCTCTCTCCCCCTCCTCTCTCTCTCTCTCTCTCTCTCTCTCTCTCTCTCTCTCTCTCTCTCTCTCTCTCTCTCTCTCTCTCTCTCTCTCTCTCTCTCTCTCTCTCTCTCTCTCTCTCTCTCTCTCTCTCTCTCTCTCTCTCTCTCTCTCTCTCTCTCTCCTGTCTCCCTCTTGCTCTTTATCTGCCTGTCTCTTTGTCCTTCTCTCCATTTCTTGCATGCACACTCCCTGTTATGAGGGGCCGATTAGGCCAATACTATTGAGACGCTCTCACACTCACTACTGAAATGCTCTCACGTATACTACTGAAACGCTCTCACGTATACTACTGAAACGCTCTTACATTCACTACTGAAACGCTCTTACATTCACTATTGAAATGTTCTTACATTCACTACTGAAACGCTCTTACATTCACTATTGAAACGCTCTTACATTCACTATTGAAACGCTCTTACATTCACTATTGAAATGTTCTTACATTCACTACTGAAACGCTCTTACATTCACTATTGAAACGCTCTTACATTCACTATTGAAACGCTCTTACATTCACTACTGAAACGCTCTTACATTCACTATTGAAATGTTCTTACATTCACTACTGAAACGCTCTTACATTCACTATTGAAACGCTCTTACATTCACTATTGAAACGCTCTCACACTCACTATTGAAACGCTCTTACATTCACTACTGAAACACTCTTACATTCACTATTGAAACGCTCTTACATTCACTATTGAAACGCTCTTACATTCACTATTGAAACGCTCTTACATTCACTATTGAAACGCTCTTACATTCACTACTGAAACACTCTTACATTCACTATTGAAACGCTCTTACATTCACTACTGAAACGCTCTTACATTCACTATTGAAACGCTCTTACATTCACTATTGAAACGCTCTTACATTCACTATTGAAACGCTCTTACATTCACTATTGAAACGCTCTCACACTCACTACTGAAACGCTCTCACACTCACTACTGAAACGCTCTCACACTCACTACTGAAATGCTCTCATGTATACTACTGAAACGCTCTTACATTCACTATTGAAAGGTTTCAAATGTGTATATATATACGTTTTTCAGTTATATGTATATGCTCTTACATGTAGATGTGCAAGTGTTTCACATGTATGCATACAAGTCATTTCAGTAGTACATGTAAACAAAATGTTACTAGCATACGGACGTTACCGCATTACGGAAGTTACCACTCAACGTCACCAGTTAGACTGGAAGGCGGAAGTAAAGCCCGGGTCTAAACAACGTCTGTTGATTCCGAATTTCGAATTTGTTTTTGTGATTGAATATGAAGGTGCAACTTCTATATATTTTGATCAGTCTGCAGGCCTTATTCGTAATTGGCAACAGCGATGACATTGTTGATTTTTTAAATAGGGTGCTGTTCTGCGTTGGATCCGATGCAGTACCACCAATCGCCTTTTCATTACTGAAAAGGTTCCCTGTTGCCTGTGTCGTGGAAATTACTCTAAGAAAATAAACGATGAGCTGAGTAATTTCTGATTGAGTCGAGTTGTAAAAAATTAACCTAGATTCATTCATTGTGATCATAGTGAAAGTGCTCAGTTACTAATCAGAGACCAAGTGTACACAAGCGTCTGACCAGGAAGTGAGACAGAACCCTGGTCAGACGTACGATTAAATACATAATTGAAATGACGTACATTAGACATCCAGATATGACAGAAAAGGTAAACAAAATATGCCCAAAGGGGAGAAATTAATAAACAAGCCTTGGCTAGGCGGTGTTATTGTTATGTCTTTCACACCAGAGACCAAATGCTCCTAACCTTGATTCGTCGTTAAAGAGACAGTCAGACTGTCTCCTAGTGTCTGAGCTGTTATACTAGTTGACCTATATTAAACTAGTCAAGCTGTACAGAGATTTAAACACAGATGGACATAGATAACATTTCCATTACACCTGTTGATTTGTGCAGAACACAAACACGAACTACAGCGTAACGTAACCCGCCAAACTATAGCATTAGCAAGCACACCGCGCAGAGACCTTTAGAGGGGCGGGTGCTCACATTTTAAAAAGGGCACATGTATCAAAATGTTAGAACACGAACTACAGCGTAACATAACCCGCCAAACTATAGCATTAGCAAGCAATATTCAGAGAATGAAACATGGAATCGTACAACAAACTGCATCATACTATATGATTACGCCTTAGAATAGTTTGGGATTCATCTAAATGTATTATATTTATTATTATTTGAAGATTCCTCAATTGCAGACTACTCTCAGGCTGTAAGAGCGTTTCAGTAGTATACGTGAGAGCATTTCAGTAGTGAGTGTGAGAGCGTCTCAATAGTATTGGCCTAATTGGCCCCTCATTCCCTGCTATCTGTATGTGCGTGTGCACACACACACACACACACACACACACACACACACACACACACACACACACACACACACACACACACACACACACACACACACACACACACACACACACACACACACACACACACACACACACACACACACACACACACACACACACACACACACACACACACACACACACACACACACAACAATGCAAATATGACCTACTAATAAGGTGGTCTGCTAAACCACAGCGCCTCTGCGGAACGGTTCATGGTTCATGTG
>NC_140174.1:25374507-25387007 GCF_963971535.1 Notolepis coatsorum | reverse complement strand
TCATTGTTAGATTTAAAGGGGGATCGTATAGACCAGTCAATTTGAAGCACAAGGACATGTTGGAAGAAAATGTGATACACAATTTTCAGGGAACCCATTTCTCCTACTATGTTCTATAGCTTAAGTTGTACTAAACTTTAGCACGGTAAGAGAATGTATACCTGTGACTATTCTGGGCATTTGTTTCACTTTCTCCTCTGTTACCTCTCTACCTACACTATAGACAGTAATGGAATTCTGGATTAAATCATATGTAAATAGAATTAACTCAAATCAATAGCCTTCTTCTTCCTGGGGTCATGAATGTGCGCATCAAAGATTATGGCAATTAGGCTATGCCATGACTTTTCAAGATATCTTGTTTTCAATTTGGCCTGATGGTGGTGCTGGAGCAAGGGTCATGAGATCACCAAAAGCCATAGGTGTATTCCTCTGGGGGTCATGGATGTTCACAGCGGATCTTGTGACTATACAACAAGCGCATCAGGAAATATGAAGATTTTGCCCCAATGGTGGCGCTAGAGGACAGATCATGGGGTCAACAAACAAACAAACAAACAAACAAACAAACAGACAGACAGACAGACAGACAGACAGACAGACAGACAGACAGACAGACAGACAGACAGACAGACAGACAGACAGACAGACAGACAGACACAGACACAGACACAGACACACACACACACACACACACACACACACACACACACACACACACACACACACACACACACACACACACACACACACACACACACACACACACACACACACACACACACACACACACACACACACACACACACATACACAAGCCCTGTCCTCTTTTGTTGATCCTCCAAACACAACAGTTGCGATTGGAGGATCAAGAAAAGAGGGTGAAGGAGCCATTTTGTTTGTTTTGCTAAAGAACTACAAGGCGTGGCTGTTATGATGTAATCATCAGACTGAGGTGTGTTGACTCTATAGGACGCTGGGAAAAATGTCTGTTTGGTTTTTCAACCACAGTGCTCACCCGCACGCTAGAAAGCTTGAAGAAGACTTTGATTAAGGACTATTTTCCATTTTTTATTTTGACGTTTGAATAAAGTCTAAGTTATTATTTTGTACCTTGAATCCACACATGTTTATTGATTGATGCATGTATCGTTTGAACATTATTTTGGTTATATATATGCGCTGCACCACACACACATTCATTATCATTCGCTTAGTTGCTGCAAAGACATTCCATCAACTCCACACAGCAAGTAAGTGAAACAGTGTGGATAGTATTGAAGCGCGTTGAAAGTCCTTTCCTACTACATCCCGACGTGGTTTAGAAAACCACATCGCTCACATGCTGTCCTCGAGGCCCTGGAAAAAAAGCTGTTTGACAACTGTGTCGATTCCACATGGTAAAAGAAACAGCAGGTGCTTTCCTGCCGTTGCAGACTTAAAATTCACACTGCGTGCCGCCAACACACAGAGAGACTTAAACCCTTTAGTGAAGAGCATCAGCAGAGGAGGGGGAGAGAGAGAGACGGAGGAGCGGAGACAAGAGCTAGAGAGAGAGAGACGGAGGAGCGGAGACAAGAGCTAGAGAGAGAGACGGAGGAGCGGAGACAAGAGCTAGAGAGAGAGAGAGAGACGGAGGAGCGGAGACAAGAGCTAGAGAGAGAGAGACGGAGGAGCGGAGACAAGAGAGAGAGACAGAGGAGCGGAGGGGGAGAGAGACGGAGGAGCGGAGACAAGAGCTAGAGAGAGAGAGAGAGACGGAGGAGCGGAGACAAGAGCTAGAGAGAGAGAGAGACGGAGGAGCAGAGACAAGAGCTAGAGAGAGAGACGGAGGAGCGGAGACAAGAGAGAGAGACAGAGGAGCGGAGGGGGAGAGAGACGGAGGAGCGGAGACAAGAGCTAGAGAGAGAGAGAGACGGAGGAGCGGAGACAAGAGCTAGAGAGAGAGAGACGGAGGAGCGGAGACAAGAGAGAGAGACAGAGGAGCGGAGGGGGAGAGAGACGGAGGAGCGGAGACAAGAGCTAGAGAGAGAGAGACGGAGGAGCGGAGACAAGAGCTAGAGAGAGAGAGACGGACGAGCAGAGACAAGAGCTAGAGAGAGAGAGACGGAGGAGCGGAGACAAGAGCTAGAGAGAGAGAGACGGAGGAGCGGAGACAAGAGCTAGAGAGACAGAGGAGCGGAGGGGGAGAGAGACGGAGGAGCGGAGACAAGAGCTAGAGAGAGAGAGACGGAGGAGCGGAGACAAGAGCTAGAGAGAGAGAGACGGAGGAGCGGAGACAAGAGAGAGAGACAGAGGAGCGGAGGGGGAGAGAGACGGAGGAGCGGAGACAAGAGCTAGAGACAGAGATGGAGGAGCAGAGACAAGGATACAGAAGGGGTTGCAGGAGTGACAGAAGATATGAGAGAGAGAGATAGAGGGAGAGAGAGAGATATGAGAGAGATAGAGAGAGTGAGGGAGGGAGAGAGAGGGAGATATAGAGAGAGGCTTAACTGCGTGAGTTACTGAGTTTGTATTATCAGTAATAAGAGAGAGAAAAAGTGAGTGGAGAATAGGTGAGAGAGAGAGAGAGAGAGGGAGAAAGAGAGAGAGAGGAACTAGAAACTACATGGCACCTAATTCCTTCTTCTCAGAGCTTTCCAGACAAATACAAATACTCCAGTGTGTGTGTGTGTGTGTGTGTGTGTGTGTGTGTGTGTGTGTGTGTGTGTGTGTGTGTGTGTGTGTGTGTGTGTGTGTGTGTGTGTGTGTGTGTGTGTGTGTGTGTGTGTGTGTGTATTGGCCCAAGGTGCCTTTTTTTCCCCTCTTCTTCTTCTTGCATGCATGTGCGTCTATGTGCCCATGTGTGTATTTGTGTGCATTTGTGTGTATGGGGTCATGCACGTGACCGTTAGTGCATACCTGTAAGTGTTATTGTATATGTGTATACTAAACTGCAGATAAATGCTAAGAATTATGTTAGAATGTGTACAATGTCTGCAAGATGTTTCCCAGTGCTCCAATCCATACAGCAGGATCGATGTGTGTGGTGTCTTACACCAGGGGTTCCCAAAGTTTTCAGGCCACGACCCCCGAAATAACAGTGTCAGAGAGCCGCGACCCCCACTATTATAGGAGGTATTAAAAAAAAATCATCTGGCGACCCCCCACTTTGGGAACCCCTGTCTTACACAACCAGCTGTGCGTGTGTGTTTGGGGGAGGGGCGGTGTGGCATACTCTCACATCAAACACTCAACATTTTATTTCATCTCTCTCTCTCTCAGACACACACACACCTACACACTCATGCACGCACACACACACATACGCCCTGTCCCTCTCCACTTCAAACAAACAAACAAACAAACAAACAAACAAACAAACAAACAAACGAACAAAAAAAACAAACAAACTGTTTTGGATGCAGGATACTGTAACTGCATGTATATAATTGGCACAAGCCCCCAGTGGTGTACAGCACTGGTAGAATTAACATAGTGATTATGGTATGTGTGTGTGTGTGCGTGCGTGTGTGCGTGCGTGCGTGCGTGCGTGCGTGCGTGTGTGTGTGTGTGTGTGTGTGTGTGTGTGTGTGTGTGTGTGTGTGTGTGTGTGGTCCTCTAGTGCTCACCGCTGCGGCTGCGTAGCATCCTGGCTGAGATGCCATTGGTTCCCACTCCGATGGGGGGGCTGCCCACGGTGCCGTCCAATGAGCTCTCCTCTCCTGGCTGTTTCAGCAGGTCTGTCAGCGTCCTGGGGGTCCACACGTAGACAGGAACACGTCACACACTAAAGCCCCAGAACATCTTTATATAAGGGTATAAAACAGTAAAACAATGTCCAGCCAGTGGAGAGTGACAGAGAAATAGGTCATGGGCTCATGGATTTGAACCCGCAATGTCACAAAGTACACATTATGTGCCTTAATTATCTCACTGACCCACCATGATAGTAATATTGATTAACACTTTGATACCCTGATTGTTTTCATGACAGTGGATTGAGATCACTTCTTTACATTTTATGAATTCAGAAAGTGGATTTTCACATACTTAAAAATGTAAATGTTGCATGGTCCAACCTATTGACAAGTAAATGTGATATATGACACTGAAGGCAGCATGTTAAGATGGAGAGAGAGAGAGAGAGAGAGGCGCAAGGGGGAAAGGAGATATATGACAGTATTATGAACCAGAATCAAACCATATTTTGATTTCCAAAAAAGAGGACATGCTGGCCCCAGCCTCGAGATACTTAATGATACTTTGCACAATCGAAGCGGGAATGGCCACATTCATTTCACTATATGTCTTGTGTATGTGTAACAAGTGTTAAATGTACATTGTTTATTATTTTGTAGGTTTGAAATGTCACCAAATCCTATGTTTACAAATGTTAGGAATACTGTCTGTTGCACTTTTGTTTATCATTTATTTATACCAAAGACACTTGTATATGAACCGTCACTTTAAGAAAGTTCACGGTCAAGAGCTTTGCTTCCGGTTCACTAGACCAGTTCATTGTCTCTAGGCTAGGGAGTACTTTTCCGGTTCTAGCCACTTCGCGCCAGAGCGCTCAACCTCAGAGGTTTTGGGAGCTGAACCAGCATTAATTAATTAAATTCGTTGTAACAACTGTAACAATGACAATGACAATAAAGATCTATTCTATTCTATTCTATTAAATGGCCGTTACTGCCAACAGTAGAACTGTCTCCTCTTTTCCTGTGGCGTTTGAAGTCCCCAGAACACAACGCAGACAAAACGGGTGTTAGCCAGACCAACACACAGAACACCCGTTACATATGTATGTGATGAATAAACCTCTTGAATCTTGAATCTCTACTCAAAGTTTACTCAAAGATGCCTTATTGTTTTAACCTCATGCACCCAGAAAAACGGCCATTTCTTTTTACTTGAACTTGAGGACTGCATACTTTTGTTGCAAAGTTTATATGTTATGCTTATAGCACATGCATAAGCCTGGTCTCTTTTTAAAGATAACATTCTGAAGTTACTAATGCAAAAAAAGAAAAGCACTTTTAGTGCTAATGAAATAGAGTAGCATAGGTCTGAACTTGAGTTGAACTTGAACTTGTGTACTCACATTTTTCTGTAGTGGTTGCAATATCCCAAATGTAACCTCTTAACATGCACCCAGAAAAGCAGCCAATTTTTTTAATTTCTTTTTACAAAGCCTATCTTTATACTAGTGCTGTCAGGCGATTAAAAAAATTAATCTAATTAATTACAGGATTTGTAATTAATTAATCTAATTAATCGCATTTTAATTGCATAACCATTTTATGCCTGATATTCTATATTATATAATCATATTTCAAATTGCATGTGTCCAGATGGCAGAATTCAGTACTGTATCTACAAAACCTTCTGTTTAATCATCTTCCATCTATTAATTTGCTTAGATTTTTCAGGTCTGGTCAATTTGAGCATAGTGTTATTCACAGTCAAAGATACAAAAAAATTAATTGATATTCTCATTTGGTTCATTACAATTTACTCAAAATAAAATTTTCATTCAATCAATCACCGCGCAGATTGATTGATTGAATGAAAATGTTATTAACAGATTGCAGAATGGTTACAATACAGTACGGCACACAATTGTTAAGGGAATGCAGACCAGGGTGCAACTTGCACCGTGCAATCCATTCTTTGTGGATCTAGCCCACAGTATTTCTGACACTGGGAATACATTCCCTGAGATTCATAGATGTCCCTAGAATCAGATACCAAGAACATGCAAATGGACCATATTAAAAAATTAAAAAGTCTGTAAATGTGTATTCTACATTCTTATGGAATGAATGAGATACAAAAAAAATATTATTAAAAAAAAAAAAAAAAAAAAAAAAAAAATTGAGTTAATTTTCATAACGCGATAATTTGCGTGTAATTAATTAATCTAATTAACGCGATAAACTGACAGCCCTACTTTATACTTATAGCTTAAACTAGGCTTATAGCACATGCATATAAGCCTAGATAACATTCTGAAGTTTCTTACACAATAAAGAAAAATCACTTTTAGTGCTAATGAGTAACATAGGGCTGAACTTGAGTTGAACTTGAACTTGTGTACTCGCGTTTTTGTGTAGTAGTTGCAATATTCCAAAATAATATATATATATATTGTATGAGCTGGAAAACACCGCAAATCCATAGCCTGAAGTCTTATGTAGTACAGGTCCAAATTTTATAAAAATCCGTTCAGAAATGAGTCTTCTAGAGACATCCGGGTAAACGGTGTGCCAAGAAGAGAGCTCTCCATCTCTCCATTTCCTCATCCAAGTAAATTCATTCGAAATTTTTATCACCTCCTGTCTTCGCTTGTCAATTTTCACCTAGATCCCTGATTCGCACACCCTGCTAGCTGAGTCAACCACCAGACTGCTAGCTGAGTCAACCACCAGGCTGCTAGCTGAGTCAACCACCAGGCTGCTAGCTGAGTCAACCACCAGGCTGCTAGCTGAGTCAACCACCAGGGTGCTATCTGAGTCAACCACCAGGCTGCTAGCTGAGTCAACCACCAGGGTGCTAGCTGAGTCAACCACCAGGGTGCTATCTGAGTCAACCACCAGGCTGCTATCTGAGTCAACCACCAGGGTGCTAGCTGAGTCAACCACCAGGCTGCTAGCTGAGTCAACCACCAGGATGCTAGCTGAGTCAACCACCAGGGTGCTAGCTGAGTCAACCACCAGGCTGCTAGCTGAGTCAACCACCAGGATGCTAGCTGAGTCAACCACCAGGGTGCTAGCTGAGTCAACCACCAGGCTGCTAGCTGAGTCAACCACCAGGCTGCTAGCTGAGTCAACCACCAGGGTGCTAGCTGAGTCAACCACCAGGGTGCTAGCTGAGTCAACCACCAGGCTGCTAGCTGAGTCAACCACCAGCGTGCTAGCTGAGTCAACTGTAGCCATAGTAGCTTAAAATTCGACATAACGTCAATAACGTCAATAACGTCAGAAGGATCCGCCCCTTCCTGACAAAAGAAACCACCCAACTCCTCGTCCAATCAACAGTCATCTCCCGCCTCGACTACTGCAACGCACTGCTCGCTGGCCTCCCGGCCACTGCCACCAAGCCTCTTCAACTCATTCAGAACGCAGCGGCCCGCCTGATCTCAAACCTACCGAAGTCGGCCCATGTCACCCTACTTCTTAGGGACCTGCACTGGCTCCCCATTGCTGCATGAATCCGCTTCAAGGCCCTCAACCTGGCATACCGTGCGGCAAAGGGAACCGCTCCCGCCTACCTCCGGTCAATGGTCTCCAACTACACACCCTCAAGAACCCTACGCTCTGCATCTTTTGGCCGCCTCAGACCTACTCCTATCCGAGCTCCGGGAGGGTCATCAAGGAGAAGCCGCCTATTCTCAGTTCTTGCCCCACAATGGTGGAATGAACTACCCACCCCAGTTAGAACAGCCGAAACCCGTCCAATCTTTCGCCGTCGACTAAAGACGCACTTCTTCAACCATTATCTAAAATTTTTTATAAAAAAAGACATCTAACCCTAACTAACCTTACTGTCATGCACTTGTCCTAATAAACTAACCTACACTGTAGCACTCAACACTTTGATGAACATTGTTACTCAGCTGATAGAGTTGTGCCCTTCCTGATGACTTGTCGTACAGAACTTGTAAGTCGCTTTGGATAAAAGTGTCAGCTAAATGACTAAATGTAAATGTAAATGTAAAAATTCGACATCCAAAGGGAAGATTAACTACAGAAGGTCTGATGTTTGGGGTGGCGTACCTTCCACTTCAAATTAATCAAGATATTATGTGAATGAGGAATATATTACACAGAAATAATAAACATCATCTGTGATCAACAAGTTCCATGCTTTTCCAGACAGTTGGACCCCCCCCGCACCCCTTCCCCCCACGCACACACACATACACGCACCCACGCACACACACATACACGCACACACGCACGCACGCACACACACACACACACAAACACAAGTAAGTGTGTGTGACCTAAGAATAAGTGCATGCACAGTGCACACTCCTTTCAACCAGCCTTTACATTCAATGACATCTCTCAGGAGAGCATGTGGTGTGAGTGTGAGAGAGAGAGAGTGTGTGTGTGTGTGTGTGTGTGTGTGTGTGTGTGTGTGTGTGTGTGTGTGTGTGCACATACTCATGCATGTGTATTAGTGGTTACCAGAGGTCATGGTTAGTTAGTCAGATGAATGTAGCAGCACTGCAGGGAGGCTGCACGTCCTCTGCTTTAATTCTTCCTCTAATCCCGTAGTGTGAGTAGCAGAGTAGCTAATAGTAAGGGGGGGGGGGTAGCTAGCTTCCCATGTGGGAGCTGTGGGTTCAAATCAAGTAGTATGTCTTGTTTTGTCGCCATGGTAATAAGATTCAGGACAACGCAACAGCCTTCAACCAGCCTGCAAAATAAACGCCTGTTGCACAGCCTTGAGCAGGAGAGGAAGGCACTCCAGTCAAGTCAAGTGGCTCCTTTATTGATCCCCTTGGGGAGATTCAGGTGTCATAGCAGCATGGGGGGGGGGGGGGGGGGGGGGGGGGGGGTGCAGGCAGGAAGAAATATAATTATAGAAATAGTACTAATAATACTAGAGTAGAACATAATAATAATAATATTAATAGTGGAATGGCAGTATTCGGTGTACGTTTTCTTTTCTTTTTTCTTTGGATTTTAAATACCTATACAGAGATATGGAACAGTTAGCGTATAGCGAGGCTATAGAGTGACTGATGGGATATTTTCAACTGTTGCAGGGTTTAACTATCTACTGTATCTATCGTTTGATCTATCTATCTATCTATCTATCTATCTATCTATCTATCTATCTATCTATCTATCTATCTATCTATCTATCTATCTATCTATCTATCTATCTATCTATCTATCTATCTATCTATCTATCTATCTATCTATCTATCTATCTATCTATCTATCTATCTATCTATCTATCTATCTATCTATCTATCTATCTATCTATCTATCTATCTATCTATCTATCTATCTATCTATCTATCTATCTATCTATCTACCCATCGATGGAGAATGAACAAACTCAGAAATGAAGATATACCTGCCCTAGGCTAGAAGCTTTTCATCTTGAAGAAATGTTGTTCTGCTTATTATTGTATTTTAAGTTTTGATTTTGCTGTAATTTCGCCCTCCATTAATTTCCTCGTGGGGCTGCCTGACGAGATCACTTTGATGACGCTCTCTCCCCCCGAAAGGCTTTGAAGTGCATTCTCCATGAATGTGCACTATAGTACCCTGTTAACAGTACATTTCCAAAAAACGTCCTGCTGTTCCCCTTTAATCACTGAAGCCTGAAATCACAAGGTAATGTCCCCATGGGCTGGAAAAGTCTTCTTTAAACAAGTCAAGAAGAAACATCACAATAAATCAAGAACAAAAACCATCATAAAATCCAAAATAAATGCAACATTTATGCAACACTCCCAGACATACCCCAGTGAAGGTAAGGAAAAACTCACAAAAAACCCAGCAATAGGAAAAAAGCACCACAGGCGATATGAAGGAGAGAACTATACTGGCCCCTGTAAATGTCCTAACCCAACCCCCTCCAATGTACAGTAAATGACCAAGTATGGTTTTGTCAATATTCCAATGTACAGTTTTGCTTGTACAGTTGTACATTGTCCCCCACCTACCCACCCCTCCTACCCAACCCCCCCCCCCCCCCACCCCACCCACCCAACCACCTCCAATGTACAGTCCCCCCCACCCCCCCAACCCCACCCCACCTACCCAACCTCCTCCAATGTACAGTTTCTACGTCAAATGTATATACTCTCTTTTCTGGACTATTTTTGTATCACAAACAGTACTGTATTTGCAAATCTGGTATGTCATAAATGTATAGATGTAGCAGTACTGTCTATCTGTATGTCGTGTATGTCATATATGTTATGATGAATTGAAAATGGGGGACCCTGATGTAAACAAGACGAAAGTCTTTCTCTGGTCTGCATCCCCTTAACAATTGTATGTATTGAGCTGTACTGTACTGTACCCATTCTGCAATCTGTTAATAAAGTTTTCAATCAATCAATCAATCAGAAACCTTAGAAGGGCCCTTCAAGGGGGGATCCCCTAACTTGGATGTCGATGATAATATAGTGTTGCTACTGTATGGATGATCGATGGGTGGAGAATAAAACAGGTGGATAGTTGGTATGTATGTACATATACATGTAATAAAACACATATTGTGAGGTTCGCCTGTTTCCCTGGACCTTTAATTCCCTGTCTCCTCACCTCACCAGCCCCCACCCTCGCGTTGTTTTACTCTCCTCTGCTCTTCAACAGCCCACACCCTTGGACTACCTTTCACAGCTGTGATAAGTTATGATTAGCGCCCCAGAGGGCTTTAAATACCTGGGCCCTCATGCATCAACGTGTTCTACGCACAGATCTGTGCTTACCCTGTGCGTACGATCATTTCTAAGCAAAGAGTGGGATTCATCAATTTGAACTTGAACTTGACTTCGTGCTTACATCTACGCACAGTTCAGACCTGGCGTACCTAGCGCCCAGTGGTAGAATATATTATTACAACAAGGAAATTAGCTTCTGTGCATAATAACACTGGCACGTTCTGTACGAACCGTAGTTCATTATAGTTCATTGTAAAATAGCAACAGTAGTGTAATTATGGTCAAAACCCTATAAATAGCATTTGGAATAATAGATCTTTCTCTCAGAATGAATGCAGCATGGTTTATATAGCGTTATCGGAATATACGGGGTGTAGGCTACTGACTGACTGCGCTCCGCGTAGCTTGATTGATTGATTGAGAAAAGTTTATTAACAGATTGCAGAATGGGTACAGTACAGTACAGCTCAGTACATACAATTGTTGATTGGGGATGCAGACCAACTTTCGTCTTGTTTACATCAGGGTCCCCCATTTTCAATTCATCATAAATCATAAAGCTCAACTCGTTATTATTCTGCGCAGACCGCAGAAACACAGGAACGTTTTGATTATATTTAAAAGGCTTTACGTTAAACGAAACAAGTGGAACTTCGAAGCTGTAAGCAGAATACAAGTCATATGAATATAGTGTTCTCCCCCCTTTTACTGTATAAGAAAGAATAGAAAACGCATTGCAATGACACTATAGTGGACAGACTATGTATATGATGGGATTCAAGTTCGCGTTTTTGTTGCTCATAGGCATGCTGTCAGAGTATGATATCTTAATCAAACATTCTAGAACATTTGTCGTCACAGATCATGTCCTAATAGAACATAGGCTATGGCATGGATCGTGATATTGTGTGGACTGTTATTATTACTGTACACCGGTACCACCCATTGTGACTACAGCCTTGTGAGTCCCGCACACAAACATGATGGAATTCAAGTTCATGTATTGAAAGGCAGGCTATCATACATGCAGTGAGATTCATTGTTCTTGTATATGCTCTCGTATTATATTGTTTATATAGGCTACCCAATACTGACATCAAAATAGATTGTAGTATGCCTCTAGAAATCATATGCAGCAGGTAGAAGATTGACGGGAGATCCATCGCGATTTGGAATGAAATTGAGGAGAACTTTAATCCCTGGGGTATTAATCAAACAACACGGGAAAAGGCAGTCATATTCCAGCGCGGTCTTTATTAGCCGACAACGAAATAGATGCATCTAAAAATCATATAGCCAATCGAACACAACTAATAAAGGCATTCATATTACAGCACGGTTATAATGACACACAACCAACGCCAAACAGTGGTCAACGAACGGTCTTTATTAGTATTCTGAGCTGTCCAGGCAGAATTGCAGCAATGGTCTTAGGGAGCCGTTGATATCTGACATCACCGTTTACGAGTCCGCCTTTTATTTATCCCACAATACGCGATAGTGTCTTCTTGGTTCGACAGCAGTGAACAATCTTCGTGAGTTTCTCAGGGTTCCGCTCGGGTCCGTCCATTATTTCACATCCCATGGGGGGTGTTTCCTCATTTTCATGACCATATATGGATAATCATGCACGAGCATTGACGGTAGAACAAAGTGGTAATCATCAACACGGAGGACCATAGAGCCTGCGTACGCACGTGTGATGAATGCCGACTTCCCTGTGCGTGCGCTAGTTCTACATTTAGGTCAAGTTCTACGTCCACGTTGATGCATGAGGGCCCTGGACTTCCCCTCCAGTCCTCGTCGGGTCGTTCTGTATCTGTATCTGTATGCTACCATCTACCGCCGCGCTCCTGGTGAGACATCGTCATCGCTCTCTATTCTTCCACGGGAGGATTCCTTTGTTCTCACTGGGAGACGTTGTGCCACTCCAGACGCGCTCCACTCCAGACCCCGAGCCGGCGCGCTCTTCGGGCCGGCGCGCTCCTACTCCCGGCGCGCTCCTACTCCAGACGCGCCCCACTCCAGACCCCGAGCCGGCGCGCTCTTCGGGCCGGCGCGCTCCTACTCCAGACGCGCTCCTACTCCAGACGCGCTCCAC
>NC_140174.1:25362007-25369507 GCF_963971535.1 Notolepis coatsorum | reverse complement strand
TGGCCCTGGCTCAAATAAATCAGTTGAGTTGAACTACAGTTCTGGTTTGTCTGGCGTACACGTTTATTCCTCATCTGCTAAGTCAGATGAGGAGATCAACAATTCTATCAAGTATGATCCCTTCCTCCTCCTTCCAGATAATCAATCTCATTGTATTGTACTACAATAACCTCAAATTATTGTAGAAGTTCTGTGGGAATTTACCACACTTTCATATACAACATTTTACTGGGTAGATGACAGAAATAAGATTTTCCGATATCGCCCTCTCCTTCTATTGGGCGACTTCAACCTGCCTGACTCATCTCAGTCGGTCACAGTGGTCTCTCTCCTACAATCCTTTGACCTGACTCCCACTGCCATGCCTCCCACCCACAAAGCAGGCAACTCCTTGGATCTCATATTTTCCCGTAACTCTAGCATCATTAACACCACGGTAACTCCCCTACATGTATCTGTCCATAACTTCATATCCTTCTCACTAACTCTCATGCTTAACCGAAAGGTCTTCACCCCAACTCAAACCGTCTCACTCAGACGCAACCTGCCCTCCCTATCCCCCTCCACCCTCTCCTCTGACATACTATCCGCTCTACCTTTGAGTGACACCTTCTCTGCTCTCTCCACAGAGATGGCAACCTCCACCCTCCTCTCAGCCCTTGCAACCTCCTTCGACAAGCTCTGTCCCCTCGTTGAGAAACCTGCCTGCCGTTCCCCACCCAGTCCATGGCTGACAGATCCAGTGAGAGAACAAAGACAGGTCCTGAGAGCGGCTGAGAGGAAGTATAGAAAGTCACGCCTCACTGCTGACATCGACACATATCACAACCTCTTGTTAACATTCTCCAAAACCATTACTAATGCCAAAGCTTCTTTCTTTCACCATAGGATCGAGGCCTCTGCCAAGAATCTTTGCAAACTGCATGCTACCATGTCCTCCCTCCTCACTCCCCCCCCCACCCCCTCCTCCCTCATCTTTCTCTGCCGAAGACTTCACAATCTTCTTTGAGGAAAAAGTGGAGAACATCCGCAGCTCCTTCTCCCAACCCCCACCCATTCCAAATGCTGAATCGAGAACCTCATCCGTCATCTTTCTCTCCCATTACAGAAGCCGAGACCCTGACACTGGTAACGTCGAACCGTCTGACTACATACCAGCTGGACCAGCTACCCTCCTCACTCCTCCAGACCATAGCACCGGACATCCTCCCATTCCTAACTGCAACCATCAACTCCTCACTCAACTCGGGGGTGGTCCCCACCTCCCTAAAACAAGCCAGAGTCACGCCGCTCATAAAAAAACCAACCCTGAACCCCACCGTCATAGGCAACTATCGTCCTGTCTCTCTTCTCTCCTTCCTTTCTAAAAAACTTGAACGTGCTGTATCCAACCAATTTACTGCTTATCTCTTACAGAACGACCTCCGATCTAGACCCTAATCAGTCTGACTTCCGGACTGGCCACTCCACAGAAACGGCCCTCATTGCGGTCACAGAGGCACTTCACTTAGCAAAAGCGAAAGGCCTCTCCTCTGTCCTGATTCTCCTAGATCTATCTGCAGCCTTCGACACAGTCAACCATCAGATCCTCCTCGCGGCCCTCGCAGTAATGGGAGTGGCTGGCTCTGCGCTGACATGGCTGACATCATACCTCAATGACCGCTCCTACCAAGTGTCATGGAGAGGGACCAGTGTCGGCCACCCGCCCCCTGCGGACGGGTGTCCCCCAGGGCTCGGTTCTAGGACCCCTTCTCTTCTCCCTCTACATTAAATCACTGGGTAACATTATCACGTCTCGATATGGCTTCTCCTATCATTGTTATGCCGACGATACTCAACTCTTCCTCTCCTTCCCTCCCTCAGATATCCACGTCTCTGAGCGGATCTCGGCCTGTCTGTCCGACATCTCCGCCTGGATGACGACCAACCACCTCAAACTGAACCTAAGCAAAACAGAATTGCTCCACCTGCCGGCCAAATCCTCCCCCCTGACCGACCTTTCCATCACAGTCGAGAATGCAGCTGTGACCGCATCCCCGACCGCCAAGAACCTTGGTGTTGTCCTTGACGACCAGTTGAACTTCTCTGCTCACATCGCAGCGACAACCAGAACCTGCAGATTCCTCCTGAGCAAAGTCAGAAGGATCTGCCCCTTCCTGACAAAAGAAGCCACCCAACTCCTCGTCCAATCAACAGTCATCTCCCGCCTCGACTACTGCAACGCACTGCTCGCTGGGCTCCCGGCCACTGCCACTAAGCCTCTTCAACTCATTCAGAACGCAACGGCCCGCCTGATCTCAAACCTACCGAAGTCGGCCCATGTCACCCCACTTCTTAGGGACCTGCACTGGCTCCCCACTGCTGCACAAATCCGCTTCAAGGCCCTCGACCTAGCATACCTTGCGGCAAAGGCAACCGCTCCCGCCTACCTCCGGTCAATGGTCTCTAACTACACACCCTCAAGACGCCTACGCTCTGCATCCTCTGGCCACCTCAGACCTACTCCTATCCGAGCTCCGGGAGGGTCATCAAAGATAAGTCGCCTATTC
This sequence comes from Notolepis coatsorum, assembly GCF_963971535.1. Lineage (NCBI taxonomy): Eukaryota > Metazoa > Chordata > Actinopteri > Aulopiformes > Paralepididae > Notolepis > Notolepis coatsorum. Next base: position 25,366,958 of record NC_140174.1, on the reverse strand, counting down.
TCAGTTCTTGCCCCACAATGGTGGAATGAACTACCCACCCCAGTTAGGACAGCCGAAACCCGTCCAATGAATTAAAAAGAAAAAAGAAAACAAAAAATCTAACCCTAACTAACCTTACTGTCACGCACTTGTCCTAATAAACTAACCTACACTGTAGCACTCAACACTTTGATGAACATTGTTACTCAGCTGATAGAGTTGTGCCCTTCCTGATGACTTGTCGTACAGAACTTGTAAGTCGCTTTGGATAAAATAGCACAGCGCTCGCCATGGACGGTCGCAAATCTCTGAGCTCCAGCAAGAACTCCAGCAACAACTACAATCAACACGGAAAACCAACAAGGTTTTTCATACATTTCATCATCTTCCTACTATGGATTACAGATTACTTTAATTCATCAAGAAAGCTAAACCAAACGGATAAAAGAGAAATCGGAAGAGAAAGCGGTAGACACAATGACTTTTACCTCCTCGACGGCTCGGAGCAGAAACATCTGGCCATTGGAACCGCAGCTATCCACGGGTTCCTAACGGCAAATCCGGAGCGGAAGAAAATGCCCCCAGCAGGTAAACTAGATCGAAGGACGATAATCATCCTTTATCTACTCCTTGCGGGAGATATTAAATTAAACCCGGGCCCGACTACACGACTACAACAGAAAGTGATGAATCAGAGGCTCCCACAAATAGTGACGGCTACCGTCGCGATCAACAATAATGACAACAACATCCTTTTCAACGACACCAACATCCTAACACCGGCGTCGGGTGCATACATTCCACCCGTCACCGGAGCAGTGATGACTGCCGTTGCGATCAACAACGACAACAACATCCTTTTCAACAACAACAACAACAGTGTCAACCCCGGACCCAGCCACGTCAGGACCCCCGTCAGGACGCAAACCCAGACGCGACGACTGGGTCTGGCACTACAGGATGCAACGATGGCTTCGGGTGCCTACTTTCCACCCGATGCCGGAGCAATCAACACACCCGGCGCCGCCGCAGAGGAACACACGGGAGGACGAGACGTCTCCACAGCAGGGAGCCGGCGGGATGGAATAAACACAGCCCCTGGCCCCTGCCCCCTCCCCACGGAATTCCACCACCAGGCGACGCCAGCAGATGAACATGACAAAGAATCTCACCCACCCCCCCCTCCCACACACGGACCAAATAATAACAACACAGCCCCACCCCCCTCCCGTCGCGGGACACCCACCTTGATCAAAGGATCCCCCACCCCCCCTCCGGACATCACAGAGCCCCCCCCCTTCCCACAGAAGAAGAACCCTACCTTTATCTCAAGGATATTGACAACACAGCAGATAAAAACGGACTACATATTTTTCATCTTAATGTAAATAGCCTCAGGCACAAACTGGCAGAAATAAGACAACATTTCAGTAGCGGAAAGGTAAACATACTATGTTTCTCAGAAACTAAACTGGACTCATCAGTAACAGACCCGGAAATTGAATTAGAGAACTATTCTTTAGTCCGCAATGACAGGAACAGGCATGGAGGAGGTGTCTGTATGTACATCCATAAAGACACCAAATTTATTAACCGTACAGACCTAGATCATGAGGCTATTGAAACTGTTTTTGTAGAAATTCTATTTGAAAGGGCTAAATCTGTTCTAGTCGGCACAATTTACAGACCGCCAGACCAAAATAGCTTTTATGATGTGTTGGATGCGTGCTTAGCTGGAGCTGAGGATACAGAAATGATTCTTATTGGGGATTGGAACACGGATATGCAACAAAAAGATGGACCCGTCTTCAAATCCTACAATAGGTTTTGTGATCTGCACGGCCTCAGCCAGCTAATCACACAACCCACACGTGTGTGTGAGTCAACTCAGACTACCATTGACCTCATCCTGACCTCTGACAAGTCCAAGATCGCCAATAAAGGGGTTATAGCATGCGGGTTAAGTGATCATTATATGATATTCTGTACGCGCAAAAAGCTAAAACAAAAGGCTGGCTGTCACAAAACAGTCACATCTAGAGACCTCAAAACCTACTCTAGCGAGGCCTTTAACCTTGAACTGGAGGGTCTGGACTGGTCAGATGAGCTCAATGGTACACTGGTTGAAGAAACATGGCTTGGCTTCAAAACCAAATTTTCAACGATACTAAACAACATGGCCCCCCTAAGAACCACCAGGGTAAAAGATTGCGCGGAGCCGTGGATGCACGCTGAAATACTGACCGCTATGAAAACCAGAGACAAAAAATGCTCTGAGTTTCGTAAAAGTCAGTCAAAGCTTACCATAAGCACGAGCAGTGAACTCCAAGCCCACGTGACTGAACTCAAACTGGAAAGAAACAGACTAAGAAATGATGTAAACTCCATGATCAAAACAGCAAAAAGAAATTTCATCAATGACAAAACCGAGGAAAACAAAAACAAACCATGTGAACTTTGGAAATTACTCAATAACCAACTAGGCTGCAGTAAAAAACTTAAAACCAGATTCTCAAACATAAACATAAAGACGGACAACACGCTCATCACAGAAAAGCTGGATGTAGCCAATTACTTAAATAGTTTCTTCACAAACATAGCCACAACACTGGTAAACAAACTACCCTCCCACTCAGGGCATTATGGGGTAGAACACATAGTAGCATACTACAAGAACCTAGGGGTCCACAAAGACGACTTCAAACTGGAAATGGTAACAACAGATGAGGTACTCAAAAAACTGAGCGCCCTCCAACCCAACAAGGCCACTGGCCATGACAACATCCCCTCCAAATTCCTCAGAGACTCAGCAGCCGCCATCACTCCAGTCATCACACACATAATAAACCTCTCCATAAAACAGGGACACGTCCCCAAGGACTTCAAAATTGCGAGAGTGACCCCTCTGCACAAAAAAGGCAGTAAATTAGACCCAGGCAACTACCGCCCTGTTTCTATCCTTACCTCCATCTCGAAAGTCATGGAAAAAATTGTATACGAACAGGTCGAAAAATACCTTGCGGAAAAAAATCGAATCTACGAATTCCAATCTGGCTTCAGAACATCCCACTCCACTGACACATGCCTTCTCTATTTAAACGACCACATCAAACAAGAGGTGGACGCGGGCAAATACTGCGGCATGGTCATGCTGGACCTACAAAAGGCCTTCGACACTGTCAATCACACCATTCTGATTGACAAGCTAAAAGCAATTGGTTTTGATAGTCTATCAGTGAGCTGGATGCAATCCTACCTGGAGGGGAGAGAGCAGATGGTGGAGGTAAACGGTACCCTATCCCCCCCCCTCACAGTAAGCTGTGGTGTTCCACAAGGAAGCATACTAGGTCTGCTACTGTTCCTAATTTATGCAAATGACATGTCGTCAGCTTGTGACTGCAACTTGTTCCTGTTTGCGGACGACTCAGCCCTGCTGGTCTCTGACAAGAACAAGTTACAGGTTGAAAAAACCCTCAGCTCAGAACTAGGCAAAATCTGCATATGGCTCGCTGATAACAAACTATCATTACATGGGCAAAACAGAGTCCATTCTCTTCGGTTCAAATAACAAACTCAGCAAGACCGACGGCTTCTCAGTTACAGTGGGTGACAATATTGTCACAAGGAAAGAAGATATTACCTACCTGGGTTCCATCCTAGAGGCAAATCTTTCCTGTGACAAAATGGCATCCAATGTAATAAAAAAAGTCAACCAACGAACTCGATTCTTGTACCGGATCTCCTCACTGGTAAACAAGAATACCCTGAAGACTCTAGCAGGAGCACTCATTCAAGGGTACTACGACTATGCTTGCACCTCATGGTACCAAAGCACCTCAAAGGCGCTAAAAACAAAATTACAAACATCTCAAAACAAACTGGTCAGACTACTGCTTGACCTTACTCCTAGAACCCACCTCACCCCTGCCCACTTTGACTACCTAGGATGGCTTAGAGTAGACGACAGAGTACAGCAACTTGCAATGGGCCTGGTCTACAAGATACACTACACGACCAAGGTACCCATGTACATGTCAAAATACTTCCCAAAGGTCAGTGAATACCACGATCACAACACCAGAGGGAGCTCCACAAATCATGTTAAACCCAGATTCGGCTCAAACACGTTTCGCAATTATGCCACATCAATGTGGAACGCCCTACCCAAAGCTGTAAAGGAATGTGAATCACTACCCACTTTCAAAAACACTCTCAAAAAACACCTAAGGGAGACTGCAACTCGAAACTGGCCCCTGTAAATGTCCGAACACAACCCCCTCCAATGTACAGTAAATTACCAAGTATGGTCTTGTCAATAATCCAATGTACAGTTTTGTTTGTACAGTTGAACAGTGTCCCCCACCCACCCCTCCTACCCAACCCCCCCCCCCCCACTCCTACCCAACCCCCCCCCCCACCCCCCACCCACCCAACCACCTCCAATGTACAGTCCCCCCCCACCCCCACCTACCCAATCCAATGTACAGTTTCTACGTCAAATGTATATACTCTTTTTTTTCTGGACTCTTTTTGTATCACAAACAGTACTGTAATTGCAAATCTGGTATGTCATAAATGTATAGATGTAGCAGTACTGTCTATCTGTATGTCATGTATGTCATATATGTTACGATGAATTGAAAATGGGGGACCCTGATGTAAACAAGACAAAAGTCTTTCTCTGGTCTGCATCCCCTTAACAATTGTATGTATTGAGCTGTACTGTACTGTACCCATTCTGCAATCTGTTAATAAAGTTTTCAATCAATCAATCAATCAAGCGTCAGCTAAATGACTAAATGTAAATGTAATTGTAAACTAGGCTACACGGGCACACCTACTTCCAGTGAATGACGCTAAGATAGGCTAACGATGCGGCTGTTCCCTCTGTAAGTACACTCGGCCTTTCAAGTTTAAATAAAGGTTTGAAATAAAATGAAAAATACAGTTCCATACTCTGTGGCGTCTTATG
>NC_140174.1:25339507-25359507 GCF_963971535.1 Notolepis coatsorum | reverse complement strand
TTTATCTCGCGATCTATGGGAAAAGATTGAATTATCTAGGAAATGGGCGATGTTTAGCGTGTAATAAACTACAAACTACAGTGTGTAGAAACAAACTATTTTTTCCATGTTTGACTACAAGTAGTGTCTGCCAAATGAGCCACACCATTGTCTCCACAGCTATAATACAGAACACACACACAGCTCTGCAAACATCGTGAAACACCGCAAAAGTGACGATTTGAATCTGGCCTGGAGCGGTAGAGATAAGGATACCACAACAACAAAAAAATTTTTGTCAGGGGTTGTTGTGGGAGGGGCTTGGTACTCTACTGTCATTGTGTGAGAGAGGTCTAAAGAGTAAATTTAGATTAGATTAGATTAAATGTATTATTATTATAATACAGCACAAGTTCAGTACAACGAAAGGAAGTGCAAATGTAACAGTAAAGTGCAATAGTAATATACAATGTGCAGGTGATTAAACTGGGTATAACATATATAAATTAGTACTACTGAGTAATAGTGCTAATCAGATGTATGTACAGAGTTGTAGTATTAATATGTACAGTGATACAGGTGTATGGTAGTAACTCGTACTGGCCAGCTGCGTAACTAGTAAGAGTAGGTAAGGGATATGTACAGATATAGATATAGTATCTACACATAATTATGTAAAAAGGATTATATGCAGGTATGTACAGGTATATACTGATTACCACCAGGCTAATTATTTAAATTAGCATGAAGTTAGGATTTTCTCAATTTAAATAGGCGAGATTAGAAATATAGATTAGATATATGTCAATAGATTGAAGACATACTATACTATGTGTTTTTAATAAACAAATACAGTGTTGAGGGTCTTATGGTCCCAGCTTTGTGATGGTGTATAGCCCCTTTAAACACGAGCAATTATTCTTTCCAGAGAAGGTTGCACTCCAGACAATCTGGACTCCTGTGAGTTGCCAGTACATTGAGCAGTCTGTTGCACGTTCCTGTTAAATGCGAGGACCAATATATTGAGTATGTAGGGAACATTGGTCTGTTCATTTAACCATCATCGTGAAGATCTGAGCAGAGAGAAAAGTTCTCTCTGCCAGCAGGGAACTATACGTTCAAATGAAGAGGGCTGTGCTAGAGAGACTGCTGTCACTTTGGAGCAGGACCACCTCTCCCTACAACCATGGAGCTGGCGCGGGGAGGACCGATCACCTGTCTCTCCTGTCCACTCCTGTCTCTCTCTTCCAGGCCCCAGTCTCAGTCCGTGCCGCTTCGGACCCACAGGGGGAGCCTCGGACGCCAAGGCAGGAGTGCTGGCGGTGTGGACGACCCGGACACATCCGAAGAGAGTGTCCAGCAATGGAAGTCGGCCAAGTGGTCCGGCATACCGGTAAGAGTACAAGGGGGTGCAGGCTCTGCTGGATTGTGGCTGCACACAGACTATAATCCATCAGAGCCTGGTTTGACCCGGGGCTTTGGGCATCTTGGGTATCAATTAAGTATATGGGAATATTCACGATCATCCTGTGGTGCCAGTAGACATTTACATTTACATTTAGTCATGTAGCTGACACTTTTATCCAAAGCGACTTACAAGTTCTGTAGGACAAGTCATCAGGAAGGGCACAGATCTATCAGATGTTCATCAAAGTGTTGAGTGCTACACTGTAGGTTAGTATAATAGGACAAGTGCATGACAATAAGGTTAATTAGGGTTAGATTTTATTTATTTTAATTTAAATTAAACATTTTATTCACCATTGAGGCAAAAAGCATAGCATATAAAGGCTACGGTTAGTTCCTGCTTTACATACCCTGGGCACATACTGTATAGTATGTGTCCAACTCCATAGTGAAGTTCGCAGACGACACGTGGTGGTGGGGCTGATCTCGGACAACGACGAGAAGGCCTACCGGGAGGAGGTTGAGGTACTGGAACGCTGGTGCCAGGACAACAGCCTGCTCCTGAACATTGGTAAAACCAAGGAGCTGATCTTGGATTATAGGAGAGGACAGCAGGAGACACACACACCACTGATGATTAACGGGGCTACCGTGGACAGGGTGAGCAGCTTTAAGTACCTGGGGGTCCACATCTCAGAGGATCTGACATGGTCAACACACATAGACACAGTAGTAAAGAAAGCGAAGTAGCGCCTCTACCACCTGAGACAGTTAAGGAAGTTCAGAGTATCGGGGAAGATACTCCAGTCCTTCTACTCAGGAGCTGTAGAGAGCATCTTGACCGGAAACATCACTGCCTGGTATGGAAACAGCACGGCACAGGACAAGAAGGCCCTACAGAGAGTGGTGCGCTCAGCCGAGCGTACCACGGGTATTGCGCTACCTCCCCTGCAGGTTCTATACAACAAGAGGTGCAAATCCAGAGCCTGCAGAATAATGAAAGACCCCCACCACCCCAATAACAGCCTGTTCCAGCTGCTGAGGTCAGGCAGACGCCTGCGAACCCCAGCTACTAGGACGGAGAGGCTTAGGCTCAGCTTCTTCCCCCAGGCCATCAGAGCCTTGAACAATGAACATTGAGTGCCACAGAACACTGAACTATCCACACACAAGCACACACGAGCACACACACGACACGCACGCTGTGCACGCTCACACACTAGCAGCCACTTTAACACGAGCGGGCACACACTCACGCCGCACACACGCACACTTATGGCCAAGAGGAAAGGCCACTTTAAATTAGTATAACAACAGGAACAGTGTATTGCACTACTAAAGCTACCTAGCATGTCCTATGCTCTGTAAATACTATGTACAGATACCGAGATGTCACACCATGTTACCTGTTACCTGTTTATTGCACAATGTTGTTTTTTTATTGGATTCTATTATATGTTGTACCACTGTATTGCACATTGTCGCGGGCAAGACCACCCGCATTTCATTGTATACTTGTATGCCGTGACAATTAAAACTCTTGACTTGACTTGACTTGACTTGTATTGGCCAGAGTCTTAGGTTGGTTAGGGAATGTGTGGTGGTCTCGACACTGCAGACGGGGGAGGGGGAACCAACCTCCACAGGAAACCCTGCCGGTTTGATTGATTGATTGATTGAAAACTTTATTAACAGATTGCAGAATGGGTACAGTACAGTACAGCTCAATACATACAATTGTTAAGGGGATGCAGACCAGAGAAAGACTTTCGTCTTGTTTACATCAGGGTCCCCCCCTCCATAGAGCTACACTCCATGGAAGAGTTCTCACTTGAGCAATCTTGTGAACTCTACGCTTTGCGTTTGACCAAGTGGTAGAAAATGTATGGCCTGAACGCAGCACAGACGTAGCCACACTTTACATTGATTAGGGACAGGCTGTACAGAGTGAGTCGTGGCACTCATATTGGAGAATTCGTCACCCGGTTGTTGGTGCAGAAAAGCCATCAGGCAAAGCCATACAGCATCAACGGCTCCTGTACAACAGAGGGGCTAGGTTAAGAAAATGTTCAAGTACTTACTATTACTCGCTACTTCCAGCTCAAAAGACACTGATTTACCACCTCTACCTCCTCAACCTCTCTGGTGACGGTGATGCAAGAAAAAGATGAATCGAGGCCCGAGGTGCCAAATTCCACCAATCCTGCCTGGCTTCTTTGTGACAACCAGCTCTCGCCGTCCCAGAAAGTAGATGTAGCCCCGCTGCAGCAGCACTTTGCTGTACAAACTTGCCCGTTACGTGACGTGAGTTCACCACCCTAAACCTTACCTGAGGTTACCTGAGCACAAAAGAAAAGTGGTTCAGAGAGAATTAAAGGCCATCCTGACGATGGGGATAATAGAGGAGCCCCACAGTGTCTGGTGTAGCCCCATTGTTCTTGTCATCAAGAAGGATGGATCTATACGGAAGGACTATCGCAAGGTGAATGACGTGTTATAATTTAATGCCTACCCGATGCCCCTGGTTGACAAACTCCTGGGCCCTCATTTATCAATAATGCGTAGAAAGTGTTCTATTTTCATTCCTAAGCACGGAATTTAGAATGTCTCTACTTACAGAAAAAAGGTCGTACGCACACACTCTGTGTTGATAAATACTATTGTTCTTACCGTCTATGCTCATGCATGATTGTAAGCATTTGCATACAGAACCGCCTCTAATTAACCATATATGATAATGAAATACCCCCATTGAATGTGAAATAATGGACTAAGCCGAGCAAACTATGAGAAACTTCACTGAGAGCGAGATTGATCACGGAGGTCTAACCAACCAATTGAACATATACAGCATTTTCCGTTGTGAACAATCTTATTTGGAAACATGACACACAGAATAATAGTATTTAGTGTTTTATTTTAAACAATATTTAATCGTATGATTATAGATATTTTTAGAGAATAAATAAATTCAATGAAGTTGTCAATTTCACAGACAACTCCGCTGAGGATGAGGGAGCGTGCAGACTATCTTCGGTGCGCCGGGAGCCAAGGATATTGACTGACCCAGTCCTACAGAACCAGCACATTGTCAGAAATAAATTACATTTACATTTACATTTAGTCATTTAGCTGACGCTTTTATCCAAAGCGACTTACAAGCTGACCCGTCATTTTGCACTGTAATGCCTGAAATTAACGAGTTGCTGAAGCACATTGCTATACCTGTGCAACCCAATGGAGAATACAAACTCGTAACCACTATTTGGCGCTTGCGTTTGCCATATACCATATACTGCAAAATAAATGCCTTTTTTCGTTGAGGTTTTTTCAAGTTAGATTAAGACCTTGCAAGGGTAGACTTACTTAAATCTGCTGTATGATCCACTTGACTGAATTGCTTTCAGCAGGCCAACTATGGAAGCAAATGAGTGCCAGAAGTATTTGAATTATATCAGACAGCGCATTTATAGCATTGAAAATAATTACTTTGAAAACATGTATCTAAAATTCAAATACTTCTGGCACTCATTTGCTTCCATAGCCAACTGTGCTCTACGATGCCTATTATGCGTGAGCCTGTTGGTTTTGGTCAAAGTCATTATGGCTTCAGTGGATAACCCCGATCACCTGCATTTAAGTGATACTGTATTTTAATTACAGATACCCCAAATGCAATGATAAACCATGGTGCATTCATTCGGAAAGACCTATTCCAAATGCTATTTATAGGGTTTGACAATAATTACACTAATGTCGCTATTTTACAATTAACTATAATGAATTACGGGTCATACAGAACACGTCAGTGTTGAAACTAATGCATAAAACTGATGAAAGCATATTCCGTCCGTCTGCAGTCTTCATATTCTACCGCTTGGTGACACGTACGCACGGTCTGAGCTGTGCGTAGATATACGCACAATCTCAAGCACACGTTCATTTTGATAAATCCCACACTTGATGATGAATGATCGTACGCACGGTTTATGCACATATCTGTGCGTACGCACCATTGATAAATTAGGGCCCTGGACTAGGCACAGCTTGCTTTTACACAATACTGGGTTTGACCAAGGCCTACTGTCAATTCCATTATCTCCAGAGACCAAGCAAAAACGATGTATGGTTTCCATTGTGTTTTACTTCCCTCCGGGTAGTTTGATGCCCCAACAACGTTCCAACGCCTCATGGACCGGATACTCTGGCCCCACACCGCATTATGCTGCTGCCTACTTGGATGACCTTATCATCCACAGTGACAGTTGGGAGCAGCGTATGCAGCAGGTGGCCATGGTGTTCGAGGCTCTGAGGCAAGCAGGGCTCACAGCCAACTCAAAGAAGTGTGCAGTTGAATGGGGGGGGTATCTGGGCTGCCACTCTGGCTGTGGGCAGGTGCATCCTCAGGTAGATAAGACAGCAGCACTTGCAGTCTGCCCTAGGCCCAAGACCAAAAAAGAGGTGAGGCGGTTCATGGGGCTGGCCCGCTACTACAGACGGTTTATTCCCGTCTTTACGGACTTGACCAGCCTCATGACTGACCTGACCCGAAAGGGTGCCTCAGAACCGATCCAGTGGACAGAGCGGTGCCAGCAGGCATTTGAGAGTGTAAAACAAGCCACTCCTGTTCACACCTACCGTACTTTTCGCACTATAAGCCGCACCTGACTATAAGCCGCAGCAGCGAAATTGAATGATGTGTACATATATTATAAGCCGCACTGGACTATAAGCCGCAGGTGTTTTAATGTTTAATTACCATAATTAGCATTGGGACACAATACTGTCGGACAAATAACAAGAATTAACTCATTTACAAGTTGTATTAAGTTTAGCAAATAAGGGAACAGATTAATAACATTTCAATGCAGTCAAAAAAGCAATATTTAGATTTTTACATTTTCGGGTTTGGTCACGTCGAGTCACATATAAGCCACACCATTATATAAGCCGCAGGGTAGAAAAATGGGGGAAAAAGTTTCGGCTTATAGTCCGAAAAGTACGGTAACTCTCTCCCTTTTGTCCTGCAGACAAGGGGTCCGGGGCCCATTTTGTCCCAGGAGGTGGAGGGTGTTGACCACCCAGTGCTGTATACCAGCCAGAAACTCTCTCAGTGAGAGACCAAGTACAGCACCGTTGAGAAGGAGCGTATGGCCACCTGGTGTGCGGTCGGTCTGGGCCCTATTACCTCCTGGGGCGCCCATTCACCTTATTTCTGGACCATGCCCTCCTTCAGTGGCTCCACCGCATGAGAGAGAAATGCCCGGATCACTCTGTGGTATCTTGCTTTACAGCCTTTTAAATGAAGTGATCTATAGAATCAAATCAAATCAAATCAAATTTATTTATAAGGCTCGACAACACACGTTAATGTCCCCATGGGCCGTACAGGTCTTCTTTAAACAAGTCAAGAAGAAAACATAACAATAAGTCAAGAACAGAACAAGAACACCATAAGGTCCAAAAAATTTAAGATAAATGCAAATAAATGAAAGAATGCAAGCACTCCCAGACATACCCCACGCGAAGGTAAGGAAAAACTCACTAAAACCTAACAATAGGGAAAAATGCTCCACAGGCAGTGTGGAGGAGAGAAACCTTAGAAGGGCCATTCAAGGGGGGATCTCCCTTCTTAGATGTCGGTGATAGTAGTGTTGCAGACTTACAGTTGGTAAGGCCAGGGGCACAGATGGTGCTGGTGGCTTGTCGGCCGAACAGCTCCCCAGCCTAAGGCCATGGTTAGACTAGTGTTTTTGTGGCGTTTTTTTATACGTTTTTGAATACGTTTCATGTCCCTATTACACAGAAATGCGTTTTTTGGCGTTTTTTTGTGGATACGGCTGAAACGCTAAATTGTGTTTGCGTTTTGGAGAACCGCTAAAAAACGCGCCGACAACAGCGTGTAGTCTGCACGGAGCCGTTGTTGCGAAAACGCCCATGCGCAGTAGATACCATCTGCGTGCCCTCCGGTGACAACAGAGAGCTCCCAGCTCCGTGTCCCTGTGTCCCAAATAGCTGCAGCTACCATGTGTTGTCAAGTTATTCTTATAAGGACCCCAGTCCAAGCAGTCTGCATTCCCTTAACAATTGTTTGTATTGAGCCGTATTGTATTGTACCCATTATGCAATATGTTAAATAAAGTTTACATCCATTCATTCTGCTAGCATTACCACTGGCTAACATGAACTAGCATTAGCTATCAAACCCTGTTAGCTCAAAGCTCCTCTTTCAACTTAACAAGCATTAAACAAAATGGCCCAGTCATCTATTCACCTTTGTTTAATACACACAGCGTTGTCTCTAATGTTATCTAACCACTGATAGCTCCCGATATCATCAGTTTGGTGCTGGCTAAGTAGCGTGAGCTAACGTTAGCTTCTAGCCACAATGCTATACTGTTATAATGGCAAATTCCATTGACGTTAGCATGCAGCTAACAATGCTACCGATCTTTTTTTAGACTAAACTATCCGCTCTTGGTGGTCACTTGTGTTGATGTTAGTTTTGTTTCATCAACAAATGACAGGCAGAACACACAGTGAATGTATCCGTTTTGTTTATTGCACTTTTATTAGGCTTTGCTGAAAAATAATTGCTGCATTGAGTAAATAGGCAAGATAGGCGCCTGCCTTGTTGACATTTTCTTTGCTGGAGCTTCCAGGAAGTGTATTGGCACATTCAAGTTCTGATTGGTTGAAATTGCCTTCATGTTTGCCACCTACTGCCACCTACTGCTTTGGCAGTGTACTACATCAGTGTGCTCAGGTGACAAAAACGAAAAAAAAAACTAAAGTGTGACTCGAGGCGCACGACGTCGCGGCGAAACGCATATGACAATGATACGAAAATGAAACGAAAGGTGTAACCGCAGCCTAAGACTGGCGTGGGGTGATGTGAGAGGAGGGGTGTGGTTTTGGTGTCAGCTGCAGAAGGAGAGTCAGGGGTGACTCAGCCGTAGGGGTGAGTTAATTGGCGCAGGTGCAGCTGGTCTTCTATTTCACAGTGAGACAGGGACTGGAAACACTGGCACACAGACAAGAGCACAAGCAGACAAGCTTATGGGCAGTAGACGGTCGATCTGGTCATTTCTGTTAGCGCTACTACGTTAAGTTTGAGTTTCACCAGTGGAAGTGCTCATGTCTGTGTGTTGTGGCTAATTGAGTCTGCATCTGTGAGAGATTGGTTCAAACCCAAGGGGTAGCACCCTCATTGGTACAGTCCCAAGGGGTAGCACCCTCATTGGTACAGTATGTATCTCTCTTTTTCTTGTATCAGAGGTGTGGATAAAGCACAGCTGCCAACCCAGAATTAGAAAGACAGAGTGACGACTTTCTTTTAACAGTTAAAGTAATCTAGTAATGGATCTTTTCTCTCCCTTTTGTCTCCGACAGACAAGTGCTTTTCTTTTAGAAGTAGATTGCTAGGTACACCACCGCTGGGCTGGGATCGAATTCCTTCGGAACCTTCCATTCCAACCCCCCGCATTCTCAAATCTATATCTCTGTATCCGGAATCTTTAGCCTTCCCGCTGTTTGCATAAAGGACAAACGAGGACCACCCACCCTTTGTTGAAAGTGTTGGCATGGTGAGCCAGAGCCACAGGCGGTTGATAACTCACTGATCAGCCGTGCAGGGACATCATCACATCACTTGTAATCACAGTTAGAGATGAAAGCAAACATACGACGCCAGTAGGAGAATTGCGGTGATGTATAATAATAATAATAATAACTTTGTTTTATATAGCGCATTTCAAAAGACCCAAAGTTGCTTTACATAGGGGGGAAAAAATAACAAACATAGTGGGCAGACACAACATACAAAGTGGTAAATTAGGGGTTAAAAGCAGAGTTGAAGAGGTGGGTTTTTGAGTAGTTTATTTTTATGAGTCCAGAGTTGGGGCGTTGCGGAGTTCTGCGGGGAGGGAGTTCCAGAGGGTGGGAGCTGCCACACTGAAAGCTCTGTCCCCAAAGGTCCGCAGTCTGGTTCGGGGAATGGAGAGCTGACCAGTGTCTGTGGATCACAGGAACCGTGACTGAGTGTAGGGGTAGAGGAGGTCAGTGAGGTACTGCGGTGCCAGAGCGTGGAGGGATTTGTAAGTGAGCAGGAGGGTTTTGTAGGTGATGCGGGATTTGATGGGGAGCCAGTGGAGGTGGATGAGGGTGGGGGTGATATGCTGCCAGGGTTTGGTGCGGGTGAGAACCCTGGCAGCTGAGTTTTGAATATACTGGAGCTTGTCCAGGGTTTTGCTTGGAACCCCGGACAGGACCCCGGACATAGACCTCGACAACAAAAACATTGTAAATAGGCCCCTTTATATTTCCTGTTGCAGTGCTAATACAGTAGCTGACAGGAAGTGAACCCGGAGCCAAGCTGTTCCCCTAGCAACGGAATAGCAAGACGATTCTTCCGAAGTTGTTGTAGACTGTAGTCTCGTAAGTAAGCCCACGCATAACATACAAGCCGCATTCTAATAATTACATCCCTTGGCTACACCGATGTTCGCGCTATGTTCACACTGCAAGCCTTACTGCCCAATTCTGATTTATTGCTCAGAGCAGATTCTTTTTTTTTTGGCTGTTAAAATTATTTTTTTATGTGGCCAATTCACAGATTTTCAGAGATTCAGATTCCAGTATGAACTGGTCACGCTCCTGAACTGACCCGCATGCGCAAATTAACAGTAAAGATGGCATGAAAGTCGCATAGTTCAGACTGAGGTCGCATTGCAAAAATTGCTGACCACATATGAAAGTAGCCCAAATCAGAATTGAAAAGATTAGATTCCATTCGATTTGTGCTGTTCACACACTGTCTGTTGTGAAAAATTTGATCTGAGTCACATACAGTATGAGCAAAGAAATCAGATTTGGGCTCTCTTGTCTGCAGTGTGAACATAGCCTAAGTGTGTGTACGTCTGTGTTAAGATCATTTAGCTCAATTCCCTTTTTTTTTTTTTTTTTTTTTACCTTTTATCATTAAACCTGGTGCAAGACGCACAAGCCTCATAAATGCCCTAAATAATAACTTAATAATAAAAATAATATCTGTAACAATTTTCTAATACTACACTGGAATCTTTGCTTTGAATCAGAATACACTAAACCAGAGCAGAAGAGGTAGTTCCTCTACTACAAACGTCTATGGGACAAAAGCCTGAAGACCTTACAGGCTAAAGGTGATGTTTAAGCTAAGCGATAACTATAGTTGTCCATTTAGCTACAAATGGTTTTAGTTTCTGAACTGGATTGTGTTTTGGGAGCACAGACCGATAATTTCCACTCCTGTAAGTCTGTTGGTCTTATCTGTTTACCCCATTTTGCACGCTAGTAGGGAACTAACCTTCCTAGAACCCAGAGTGCCTGGTAGAGCAAGGTTATATAAGTACTAGCTTTACAGTGGAATGTCTGCGTTATGTTTCAGTTTGGGTGGCCCCAGTCGGTTAATGCTCTACCTAATGAGCTACACAGGACCAGCGCAGACATCAGACCTACCTACCTGTAGGCAGAAATCTACTTGAACACGGTTTCAAATAATTGAAGTACTTGTCGTGTGTTTGATTTATCATGTTAGACACTTCAAACAGCCTCAAACCTTGGACATGTCACTTTCAAGAAAAGATTAATCAAGCACTCCTCATGGCTAAAATGTAGTCAACAGCTGTTGTGCTCAGGCCTGACGAGCACACTAGAATTACATACACACACACACACACACACACACACACACACACACAACCCCTAGAGTCAGGTACTGACCCACATGTACGTCCGCGTTGGGCACATCCAAGCCTGGGAGGGGAGAGGAGGAGGCGACGGGATGTGGGGTGGAGTAATAACGGGGGTGATTAGGAGTATGATAGGTGGGGGTGGCGAATGTCACATTTAATCCAGCTGAGAACTTGTCAATTTTGTCCTTTAATTTCGCGAAGCATCGCTGCAAACGGCAACGTGGATGCACAGATGTGCTCACGCTTACACTCAAATGATTGTGTGTGTGTGTGTGTGTGTGTGTGTGTGTGTGTGTCTGTGTGTGCATGTACATACACATACACTGGAATAAGATGAGGGGTGATGGGGAGTGACAGACCCCGGGGATGATCTGATGGAGTTTAATCCGGGGGGAGAAATCGCCCCAAACGTCCTCCTCTTTCACGTTGCGGATGTGAAGGTGTTTGACCTACATCTGTCACCTCACCCCCCCTCCCCCCCCCCCCTCTTCTCTTGTCTCTCCTCCAGTCCTTCCTCCAACTACAGTGAAAGTCACATTGAAAGCCAGCAGCAGCAGCAGACGGGGAGCGGAGCTCATCAATGAGAAATAGGATAATGTGAATGGTGTGTGCATTCTGTGTCATGGCCGTATTATGCCACTAGGGGGCCTCGGGGTAAGAAAGTGCCCCTCAGAGGACAGAGAGAATAGAACATTTTAAAATAAATAATAAAACAGCTCTGGAATTATTAAGGCCTTTAGATGAAGGACATCTGACAGGATTAGGACCCTTGTACAGTATGCTGGGGCACATATTCCCATTGGAATTAGTATGATGATGCAACTAATCTACACACAAACCTGTGGCTCTCGAGAGCTTTGATGGTCCGGCGCATTTGCCCAGTATGCCCAGTCAGTAATCCAGGCAGGGACCGTGCGCATGCATGAGCACATGTGCAGTGTGTGTGTGTGTGTGGTTGTGCACGTACGTGTGTGTGGGCGTGAGTGAGTGGGAGTGTGGAATGGAAAAGCAATCCCATCTGTTGAGCGTGCGTCTGATCCATACGTACGTCCATGTTGTATTGGGTATTGTTATCGGCCTCACAATAGCACTGTGTGACTGGGGTCAAGCCCTATTAGTGTATAACAAGGCAGATGAAAGGCCTCAGGCCAATGCTCTTATGCACACACACACACACACACACACACACACACATACATACACACAGTGCATGCAAATTAACACACACACACAAACACACAGTGCATGCAAATTAACACACACACATACATTCAACACAGTACATGTTCATGTAATGCCATGGAACTGCGCATGGGTGGACACGTTTACACGTGAGCACATACACACACATATGTTGTAGATCATGCGACCTTGCCACTAGTCTAGTTCCTCCATGTTAAATCTCACCCTTGTGTAAAGTGGATATTGTGTGCGGGGGGCGGGGGGCACTGGTATCTTGCCTTGAGGCTTGTGTCCTCTCAATGTTGTGATCTGGACTGTACGCATGGAACCTAAATGTCACCGCTCTATCATTCTTTATTGTTAATAAAGCTGCAGTAGTCAACTTAGTATAGGAGAAAATTTGAGCTTTTACCTGCCCAGCAGAAATAGCATCACTTTTCAAGACCATGCATGCACATTTGCACAGGTTTTCCACAGACTCCCAGAGGCACCAGCAGCTTTAACCCTTTCACTGCCGCACTACCAAAACGGTTAACCCTTTCACTGCGACAATTCACAGAAGACCGTCGGTTGTGTGTGATAGTAAAGGGTTAACCTTCTGTCGTGTGGCAGTGAAAGGGTTAAGCTGAATTAAAAAAATAATTATAATAATAACAGATATTTCCCTTTTGTACTTTTTGACGAGGACCACGATGGTGGTCTCCAGGAACACCACTTGGCAGGTAAAAAACGTCGGATTGGCCAAAAAACAACAGCATCCTGCATCAATAACCAATCAGATATATTTTACCTACCAAGTGGTGTTCACGATTGAACCCTTTCACTGTCACACGACAGAAGGTTAACCCTTTACTATCACACAACCGACGGTGAAAGGGTTAACCGGCTGTCGTGTGGCAGTGAAAGGGTTAACCTTCTGTGTATTGTCGCAGTGAAAAGGGTTAACCGTTCGGTAGTGCGGTAGTGAAAGGGTTAAAACGGCTGGTGCCTGGAGTCTGTGGAAAACCGTTGCTGGAATTGCTCTATTAATCAACATGCATGTGTGTGTGTATGCCTACACGGATGATGTATATGCCTACTTTTAGTCCTTTTATGCCTTATTTTTGTATTCTACTGCACTTTTTTCTTTTATTCTTATTTAGTTTTTATTTCTATCTGAACCCCTGCACTTGTATTTGCACTTTTATATTTAGTATGTATTGTAGATGTATTTTTTCTCTTTGCTCTATGTTTTTTTTTATCAGTGAAGCACTTTGGTACAATCACAACTGTTGTAAATGTGCTATATAAATAAAATTGATTATGATTATTATTATGAAGGCTGTTGGTGTTTGTTTATCTACAGTAGTATTCTATGCAAAGTCGACTTCTTTCTGTGTTGCTTTCCATCATCCGTGACATGTGTCACCTGAGGCAGGGCAGAGTGGTAAGTTCCATTGATGTTGTTACATCGTGAAGACAGACTGAACCAACTGTGTGCTGTGTTGGGGGGTGGGGTTATGATATAAGTTTCAATCGAGATTTGGAGTAACTGACACCCAATGCTTTCAATCAGCTTAGTGAGTGAGAGAGAGAGGGAGAGAGAGAGAGAGAGAGAGAGAGAGAGAGAGAGAGAGAGAGAGAGAGAGAGAGAGAAAGAAAGAAAGAAATGTTATTGCATGGGACGGCTTGGGAAAACTATTATGACACTAAATGACAGTATGAGAGCAATGTGTCTGTATCTGTTGATCCCAGAGCCTTCTTTGTGGCCGCACCCACCCTCTGGAACTCACTCCCTCCAAACATCCGTAGTGCTACATCCCTGCACTCTTTCAAATCCCAAAACCCACCTTTTCACCAAATTTGTAAATGACTCTGCCTGATCTCCCCTTTCTTCTTTCGTTTTCTTTCTTTCCTTTTGATTAATATTTTGTTGTTACGTTGTTCCCTTTCCCCCTCCCTTAGCTGTTAAGCGCCTTGGGTCTCCTGAAAGGCGCTATATAAATTTAAGATATTATTATTATCTCTGTGCTTCACTACATGAATAATGCCAGGTCCTAAACTGGACATTACACTCATACAGGGGCAACACATATGGCCTCCGTTGCAACATGCAGTCCCGGAACGGGGATTTATGTCACGTACACTAATAACCACAACAGGCCAGAGGAGCAGGCAGGCAGGCAGGCAGAGGAGCCTGGAGAAGCGGTAATACTGTAATCTTGTGAAGTGAAGTTTGTTTAATCTCCAGCAGGAATGGTAATCTGGTCAAATGGGTTAATCTAGGGGAGGGTGTTTATTCAGCGGGAGGGTTTCTATTTCATATAGGTGTTACCTCCACAGGGAATATTAATCTAGGGAAATAGTTAAATCCCCCCCCCCCCCGGCATAATATCTGTAGGGAGGCATTACGGCAAAAGCCTGGCGGTAAAATTTGGATAGTGGAGAAATACATTCTCTCAATAGTTTCCATGTGTCTACGGCACATGCAGACTGTATACTATGTATATGTAGGCTTTCCCCAAATCTATCTACTCTATAATACGGTCTATTATTACTGCTCATTATAATTCCTTTTTCTGTCATTGTAAAAAAGGAAAAAAATATCAAAAGGGTAAGACCGCCAGAAGGGAGGAGAGGGAGAGAGATACTGCGATTGAGCTGTTTACACTGGAAGAATGAGGGAAAGGAGGGATGAAAGAAAGGGCATGAAGAGAGAGAGAGATGGATTGTTGAGAGGAGAGAAGATAGAAGAAAAGGAGTGGATTGGAAGATGTGATAGGACTGAAGATGTGATTGGACTGAAGATGTGATTGGAATGAAGATGTGATTGATTGGAATGAAGATGTGATTGGCTGTGATCCTCAACTCGCCTCCAGCCTCTGTTCACTATCTCAAGAGACCCCATGGGAGAGAGAGGGAGAACAAGGAGAAAGGAGAAGAGGAAGAATGGAGGAGTGTGGAGAGGTATACAAAGAGATAGACGTGTGACAGGAGCAGAGAGAGAGAAAGAGATAGATAGAGGGAAAAAGATAGACAGATAGAGAGACAGAGATAGAAAGAGAGACAGAGAGGGATGAAGTGTGATGGAGTGAGATGGAGGACTTTTTGTGGGGAAGGATGAACATTGTGGATCAATAAAGGGGAGATGAATGAAAAGAGTGGCGCACAGAGCTGGAGAGGAGAGAACGTATCCCCTATTAAGAGTAAAGGAGGAGGAACAAGAAGGGAGGATAGAGGAGGAGGGGAAGCGATGGAGGACTCATGCTGCACTGCTGTTTATGGTAACAATTTCCTGAGGGGTGGAGCTTTAACCCTCAGCCAAGTATTTAACCTGACTTCAGTAGGTGTGTGTGTGTTAGTAGTGTACATGTGTGTATGCATGCCTGTGTGCATAATGTGTGTGTGCGTGGTTGCATGCTTGTATGCAAGCCCCCCACTCCCCCACCCAACCCCCTCTAATGTACAGTTTCTTCCCCTTCGGATCTCAATTTTCTAATGATGTTCTCTCTTTCTTACACAGTATTATATTTGTATGTCATAAATGTATTGATGAATTGAAAATGGAGGACCCTTATGTAAACAAGACAAATGTATTTTTCTGGTCTTCATCCTCTTAGCAGTTGTTTGTATTGAGCTGTACTGTATTGTACCCATTCTGCGATCTGTTAATAAAGTTTTCAATCAATCAATCAATCAATCAATCAATCAATCAAACAAACATACATGCGTGTGTGAGACGAGGCTTGAATGTGAGGTATCTCAGCTGAACCGGGGTTCTGTGTAGCCCTACAGTAATATTGTGTTTACTGTGGTAAAACGATCTACTCCTCTGCCCACTGGGAGAAACTCTAAGCCAGGGGTCAGCAACCTTTTTGACATGGAGTGCCTGTTTGAAATATAGTTGTAACTAGTGTGCCTCAACAATATTCCATGCATCGTAATTTTTTTCTTCTCATAATCAGGTATTTTTGATAGTTTTTACATTATTACATCATTATTGTTATTGTTATTATTAACAATATAATTATGATGGTTGTATCAACCCTAAATCTGAGTTGGGGGGGGGGGGGGATGCAATGCAGACAAACAGCTGCATACAGTGCGACCATTTCACTCACATTTGCCCATTCATTTTTGGACACATCACACACCATCTGTGTGTGTACTGTACGTGTGCTGTCATAGCTCCACCTACAGGCCTAATGGAGAACACCAGGAGAACACCAGGATGTGAATGGAGGGTGAATGTGAGGTATATCGTGTAAATAAGTTTTGATTGATCGCAAGACTACACTGTAAAAAAAAATAATAATAAATTACCAGAACTTAAAAATATTGAGTTCAGTTACTGTGCATTAAGGTTTTCAGTTTTCAATCCATAATAACTTAAACCTAATAAAACTATATTGTCATTGTTTTAAGAACACAAGTTGACTTGGTAATACTCACATTTTGAGTAAAAAAAATGGCTTTTAACATGTGCAATGTTCAATGAAATAGAAAAATAAACAATAAAATGTGTTGATTAATCCCACTGGTCACAATGTTGACCGTAATAATGTTTTTGTTATAAGGCTCTGCAAATGTTACTGAATGATGTAGCAATGTATTTCCGGCTAAATTGAAATAATAAACAAATAAAGGGTCTCAATTAAATATGTGGTAGTAAAAAGAACCTGTGGGAGGATTTCAACAAGATAAATGCGACAACAGTGCAAAATATTTCACTATAATATTTCAAAGCAAAAAAAAAAATATATATATATATAAATTTTTTTTTTTTTACTGCTGCCCCCTGTGCCTATGCAAATGCCCCCGCGTGCCTATGCAGGCACACGTGCCTAGGGTTGCCTACCCCTGCTCTAAGCATTGCAAAAAACCCATCAGTATGTGATTTATTTTTTCTAAAACCTTTGTAATTTCTTTTGTTTGTTTTTGTACAACTTGATTCATTAAACATTCTCAGAAATTAAAGAAACTTTTGGAAACGTGATTCAAGTTCACTCTAAATAAAAGGAAAAAACCTAGCAGAGATAGTTTGGTTGATTTTTCATTTTTTTTTCATTTTTTTTTTCTTCTCTTTTTCAATTTTTTGTTTATTTCAAATATAAGTCATGCTTACAGAACAAAATGGTACATGAGGGGTGACATACACGAAACAATGAAAACGAGAAAGAAAGAAAGAAAGAAAGAAAGAAGGAGACAAATGAAAAACGAACATTAAAAATCAGAAACACATAAAATACATACTTGAACACAAACACGGGTGTAATACATGGCTGAACGCATGTATTGTATATTGCATATACATGAGCATGCATCGTTACACCGTTCACAGCATACGTACACACAGAAGTACACTCATGTAAACAATTAATCACAACAAATTACACATTGCTTAATGCTTATCGCTCATACAATACAAATGTACCGTGTTGAAATCCAACATCCTGACTTGGCAAATTGCCCGTATTCTTTCCCCCCATCAATTCCATCTCTCTCTCTCTCTCTCTCTCTCTCTCTCTCTCTCTCTCTCTCTCTCTCTCTCTCTCTCTCTCTCTCTCTCTCTCTCTCTCTCTTTCCTAACTTAATTGTCTCACTCTGCGATTCCTCTGCTTTCCGTTCAGCATGGATATTGAACTTGACGGCGTAACAAGAGGAGCGGTTACACCGCTGGATAAAGCCATCAGGTGTCGCCGTGAGTAGGTTTGTGAGATTGAGACGAGATGCTCAAACCGTGTTATGTTCGCTTGGAGAGCTCTCAGGGGGGGGAAGCCTTTACCTGATCAAGCTGACACACTCGGGGTGTGCACGCATGCACACTCACACACACACACAAATGGACACACGTCCACCCCTAAATACCCGCCACCAATCCTGAGTGTGTACCCACGCACACGCACTAACGCATGCACATGCTCTAACTCTCTCTCTCTCTCTCTCTGTCTCACACACACCCATTCCATCACAGACACCTCCTCCACCCTCCTCACCCCTCCCTCCCTCCCCCGCCCCTGTCACCCCATGCTCCTGCTCCTCACCTGGCGTTGCCCAGGTCCCCGTGGGCCGCGCCTCCTCCTCCTCCTCCTCCTCCTCCTCCTCCCCCTCTGCTCTTCTCCAGGCCCAGTTTGGTGAAGATCCCCACCAGCACCATGATGGCCACCACGCCGCAGATGATGTAGACGATGAGGTGGGTGCGGTCGCGGTCCTGGTTGCCCTGGCCCTCGGTGATGGTGGCCACGGGCTTGCCGGTGTTGGCCCAGACGGGCGTGTCGTAGTTGGAGCAGATGCTCTGGTCCAGCCGCTGCTGGCGGAACTGGCAGCAGAAGCGGTAGAAGCAGGTGCCGCAGCAGTACAGGAAGACGCCGGCGTTGCAGTAGAAGGGCGGGTCCCACTGGCCCATCACGTCGTAGTAGCCCTGGCAACGGGTCCCGCTCGGCGGCGCAACGTCCTCGTCGCCGCCGCCGTCCCTGCCGCTCGCCGGGGGCGTCAAGAGGCCCGTCTCCGGGGGCGGGCTCCGGGTGGTGGTCCCCGCGAAGGACGGAGCCGTACGGTTGGCCGGGGCGGAGGGGGAGGGGTCGACGGCGGTCGGCGCGGTGGCCGAGGGGCTCTGGGCGAGGAGCTGGCAGGAAAGGAGGAAGAGGAGGAGGAGCGAGGAGAGGGGGTTGGCGACCGCCATGGTGCTCCAAGAGGCCGACCTGAAGGCTTAGGATGAGGAGACAAAACACGAGACAGAGCAGATATGGAAGGCCGTTAAAGATAGGACAAAGATTACTGAATTCACTTTTGAATACTCATTAACCCTTTCACTGCCACACGGCATAAGGTTAACCCTTTACTATCACACAACCGACGGTCTGTGTGATAGTAAAGGGTTCACCTTCTGTCGTGTGGCAGTGAAAGGGTTAACCGGCTGTTGTGTGGCAGTGAAAGGGTTAACCTTCTGTGTATTGTCGCCGTGAAAGGGTTAACCGTTTGGTAGTGCGGCAGACAGTGAAAGGGTTAAGTACTCAATAAAATATAGCTTAATATACATATTGTAATGTAAAATCCTAATATCTGCAATTTCCATTTTCTTCTCATATAGGCCTAATTGCCCGCTGACATTGCTTGTACAAAACGTTGGGATACATTGGTTGAGGGAGGGACCCCGGTGACTGTGTGACTTGGTCATATGTCAAAAGTGTCAAGTAGGAAAGAATGACACATAATGATTCTTGTCCCCCAAAGCTTGTGTTTTTGTACACGTGAAAAAACACGGCAGCATCGACTTCAGCTCAAATGTACAATCACGCGCCACAATTGATCCAATACACTAACTAGTAACGGAATCAATAACGAAAAAAAGGCAGAGGAAACTTTTAATGGCTCGGAATGATCGTTTTGAGACCTTGACGCAGGGAGAAATTATCATAAACCGAAGTTGTGTCGTCGTAGGCTATGTTAAATAATAACTCATAGCTCTCTGGGGAACACAAAAATAAATAATGATGTTTTGAATTTTAACGTTGGAAAAATTGGCAAACACTCTTACCTTGTTATACCCTCCCTTTTGAAATAGTGCGACCAACCCCAATATTATTCTTCCTCAATGTTCAATCGCCATTCAGAAAAACATCCAAAAACTTTATACAGCGACATTGTCCCTCATCCCGTTGTCTCCGCGGTTCACTCCTCTTATCACATGTTCTCCATCCTCCGTGTGGATAGTCAAAAACA
>NC_140174.1:25311089-25339307 GCF_963971535.1 Notolepis coatsorum | reverse complement strand
TCTCGCTCTATCATCTCTTCTCTCTCCATTTTTTTTTTTTTTTTTTTAACTCTCAGCCTGTCCCTCAAGCCGTGGGCATAGATAAACACATTTGGTGTGAATGAGGATTTCTAAGTGTGTGTAATTTGGTTTTGTGGTGTGTGTGTGTGTGTGTGTGTGTGTGTGTGTGTGTGTGTGTGTGTGTGTGTGTGTGTGTGTGTGTGTGTGTGTGTGTGTCTGCGTCAGAAAGATTAAGTCCAGAGGTCCAACTCCTGTCTCATCCTGTCGTTTCTCGTTGTCTCAATGCCAACCTGCTCAGGAGACACAGAGATGCACCAGACAGCAACCTGACCCTCCTGCTCTGAGCTACAGGCTGGAGCTCCTGCTTCACACACACACACACACACGCACACACACACACACACACACACACACACACACACACACACACACACACACACACACACACACACACACACACACACACACACACACACACACACACACACACACACACACACACACACACACACACACACACACACACACACCACACACACACACACACACACACACACACACACACTCACACACTCACACACACACACACACACACACACACACACACACACACACACACACACACACACACACACACACACACACACACACACACACACACACACACACACAGATTACTATGCCAATTATAACAGCTCTTCTCCAAGTAAACTACAGAATGTAACATTTTAATGGAATTATAATCCAGATTGACAACAGGCTTTGCTCCGTTTTATTTTGTTTAATCTCTCCTCGCCAAATCCCCTGTTACATCTCCTATAGTCCTTCAACAGGGAAAACCCCATGTTGCTTTATTGTCTGTTGATTTATTGGGATATGGTAGTAATTGGAGCAGTGAGAGAAAGAGTTAGAGAGAGGGGGAGATAGGGGGTGGGTAGAGAGAGAGTAATCAATTTCTCTATGAAAATATAAATACCGCCTGAGTTTAATACAATGAAAGGGGGGGGTGAGGGGAGAGAGAGGGGGGAGGGGGGAGAGAAAGAGAAATAGAGAGAGAGGTGGAAAGCGATGGAAATGAAAAACTGGTTCAAATGTAGGGCAGTAGGGAGAGAGGGATGTTGGTAGGAAGGAGAGAGATTTGGGGAGGGAAAGGAATAGGAGGGAGAGGAGGAGGCGGAGGAGGAGGGGGAGTAGGAGGAGAGGAGGATGGATTGTGTATTGGAAATCTCAGATTGCTACAGGTTAAACAAGCAAAGAGAGAGATTAAAAGCAACAGATAAAAAGCAAGCTAGGGGCAATTTCCAATACACAAAACAAAGATAGCCGCAAGGCTCTATTAAAAAGGAGGGTTTTTAAGGCTTTGTTTAAAATAGAGAGATAGATTATAAGAGAGCAATATATAGATAGATAGATAGATAGTGTGTGTGCGTGTATGTATGTATATATGTGTAATGGTTGTGACAACGTCACCTCAAACTTCGATGCCCCGAGTGGGAGTCGAACCCCGGTCTCCCACACTGCAGGCAGCAACACAGACCGCTATACCAAGAGGTGAATCCACTACTTCGCAACGTGTCTATCTGTCTTTGAGGATGTGAGAGTGAGTTTAACCCATACAGTAGCACCGCTACTCACCCCAGCCCTTCTTGACTGCGCTTCACGATACCATCCGTTACATATGTATATATGTATATATGTATGTATGTATGTATGTATGTATGTATGTATGTATGTATGTATGTATGTATGTATGTATGTATGTATGTATGTATGTATGTATGTATGTATGTATGTATGTATGTATGTATGTATGTATGTATGTATGTATGTATGTATGTATGTATGTGTATATGTGTATATGTGTATATGTGTATATGTGTATATGTGTATGTGTGTATATGTGTATATGTGTATATGTGTATATGTGTATGTGTGTATGTATGTATGTATGTATGTATGTATGTATGTATGTATGTATGTATGTATGTATGTATGTATGTATGTATGTATGTATGTATGTATGTATGTATGTATGTATGTATGTATGTATGTATGTATGTATGTATGTATGTATGTATGTATGTATGTATGTGTGTGTGGGTGGGTGGATGTGTATGTATGTATGTATGTGTGTGTGTGTCTTTGAATGAATGAATGAATGAATGAATGAATGAATGAAAAAGTACATGTATTCTCCACGTTCCTCCAAACAAATCACAATATAAAGCTCCGTCAAACAGAACAATCATAATGAAAAAGAAATTATAAACAAAAAAAAGTCAAGAGCAATGTAGTTAGTTAGTTGTCATGTTCAAAAAAGGAGTAGAGGGAAGCTAAGCTTATTGATCACTACCCCCTTACATTTAAATGTGTCTTCCATTAATTTGACTTGATATAACATAAATTAGTATAATATATTATACTTTTACTTATAGTACAAAAAGAAAAAACTTGACTTGAGTCGCTTGACAGCAGTAAATACAATACACTACATAACACAATATAACTTCGTTTATCCGCATTACTCATTTCTATATTTCTATAATGTGTATTTTTTAAGCTGCTTTTTAAATTGTGCAATATGTTTACTCATTTTGATGTATTCAGGTAAGTTATTCCACAACTTTACTCCACAAACGGATATGCACATGCTTTTCAGCGTAGTGTGTACCATTGGTTGTTTAAGATTCCCCCTCCCTCTTAAGTTATATTCTCCTTCCCTGTCTCTGAACCATCTTTGAATGTTGCCTGGGATTAATTTATATCTGGCTTTGTATACAATGAGAGCAGTTTTGAAATCAACTAGGTCCATACATTTCAATGTTTGTAGCTTTATAAATAAGTTATTGGTGTGTTCATAATATCCTACATTGTTGACTATTCTTATTGCTTTTTTTGCATGGTGTATTGGTAAAACCAAGGAGCTGATCGTGGATTATAGGAGAGGACAGCAGGAGACACACACACCACTGATGATTAACGGGGATACCGTGGACAGGGTGAGCAGCTTTAAGTACCTGGGGGTCCACATCTCAGAGGATCTGACATGGTCAACACACATAGACACAGTAGTAAAGAAAGCGAAGCAGCGCCTCTACCACCTTAGACAGTTAAGGAAGTTCAGAGTATCGGGGAAGATACTCCAGTCCTTCTACTCAGGAGTTCTATACAACAAGAGGTGCAAATCCAGAGCCTGCAGACAAATGAAAGACCCCCACCACCCCAATAACAGCCTGTTCCAGCTGCTGAGGTCAGGCAGACGCCTGCGAACCCCAGCTACTAGGACGGAGAGGCTTAGGCTCAGCTTCTTCCCCCAGGCCATCAGAGCCTTGAACAATGAACATTGAGTGCCACAGAACACTGAACTATCCACACACAAGCACATACAAGCACACACACGACACGCACGCTGTGCACGCTCACACACTAGCAGCCACTTTAACACGAGCGGGCACACACTCACGCCGCACACACGCACACTTATGGCCAAGAGGAAAGGCCACTTTAAATTAGTATAACAACAGGAACAGTGTATTGCACTACTAAAGCTACCTAGCATGTCCTATATGCTCTGTAAATACTATGTACAGATACCGAGATGTCACACCATGTTACCTGTTACCTGTTTATTGCACAATGTTTTTTTTTTATTGGATTCTATTATATGTTGTACCACTGTATTGCACATCGTCGCGGGCAAGACCACCCGCATTTCATTGTATACTTGTATGCCGTGACAATTAAAACTCTTGACTTGACTTGATATTGGCTGTAGAGTGCTTTTGTAGGTATTACCCCCACACCTCCGCACAGTAGTTCATATATGGAAGGAAGACAGTACAGTGTATACAGTGTTTTTTGGTTTAGAATGTGTCTTATCTTATTTAAAACTCCAACACTCCGTGCCAATTGTGTGGTGTGTGTGTGTCTTTGCATGCACACACTTCTGCACAGCTAAAGGTGGCAGTTGTCATAGTGGTGTGAGTTCTCAATAATCCCCTACTAGTAATATTGGGCTTGAACTAGATTCACTGAAAACGCCTGTGGGTCCCCTTCTTTACAGAACACATTGGGGGGAAAAAACAAACAAAGAAAACTTGTGAATATTCAGAATGCATTTAATATTTCATCTCGCTTCATATTCGGTGACTTTAGACACTCTTTGAATATTCATCGCTTTCATTCATGGGTTAAGCAACACAAGATTGCATTAATTTCACTTTAGTGTTCCGTCTCGTCTCTCTCTTCATCTCTCCCTTCATCTCTCTCTTCATCTCTTCTTCCCTTGTTTGTGTTTCTTCCCTCCCTCCATCCTATTATTTCTTCTTTTTCATCCTCTGCTTGTGTTTGCGTTTCCTCTCTCTCTCTCCGTTCCATTTCAATTCTATTGTAATCGTTCAATCCCTTCCATTTTTTTTTTCTTTTTTCATCACCCAATTCCTTTTATCTCAGTCTCACTCTGAACCAATTAAGTGGTAGATCTGTACTACGAGAAACGATATCCTCATGCATTCTTAGCCGGGGTCAGTGGATAGAGCGGCTCCATCAGCCTTGTGAGAGAAAAAAACTAACTATTTTTGTGCATGATGGGGGAGACGAGTCGTGATGAACCTAGACATCTGTTAGTTGGGATATGAGAGACAGAGAGGGAGGGAGACAAAGAGAGAGGAAGAGAGGAAGGGAGGGTGAACTGAGAAGTGTAGAGGGAAAGAGGGAGAGGGGGAGGAAGAGAGGGAGAGAGGGAAAGAAGGAGAGAGGGAGAGAGAGGAAGAGGAGTAAAGGTCAGTCAAACATTTTTTTTAATCCCTCAGAATTTCAAAACTACCGTCAAAAATACAGATAACCAATAATACATTGTCATGTAGGTATATCATATATATATATATATATACATACATACATACATACATACATACATACATACATACATACATACATACATACATACATACATACATACATACATACATACATACATACATACATACATACATATATATACATACATACATATATATACTGTATATGATAAGTCCCTACGCTAATCAAATTTGAATCCAAAATAATAACAACGAATCGCCATCACTGGGCGACACCGATGCGTCGTGATATATCGTGTATCCCCAAACAGTCATCGTGATGTCATCATCATTAGAATGTTCAGTTCCTCAAAATTCCATCTTGCGTGTGAGATCGTACAACCTCGCAGAAGGGTTAAAGGATGTTTGAACTCTTGAGACTAAGCAGAGCAAGTCGATAGCTTCTACAAGTTATATGTTGGACTTCTTTGTTCTCTCCACCCCCCCCCCCCCCATCTTTCTCTCTCTCTGTAGCTAGTATGTGCATGTGATCAGAGGGGATCCCCATAATGAGAGGATCCAGGCTTTGATGTTGCTCGGCTCAGGGGATCCTGGGAAATGAGAGGGTGGAGGGCGAAGAGGAGGGGGGGGTGACCCTTGAACTCTATATGCTGAGAACGCAAACTGCTCTAATCTAGAACCCTTTGAGGTAAACTCACGACTTGCAACTTTGTCACAACTTTCGGTTAAATCCCCGGATAATCAACACGTTGCTCCATGTGACTTTGAGGAAAACGTGCCATTTGAACAGCTTTGCCCCGAAGCCGGAAGCATTCTTCTACTGAGTACTTTGAATATTTACTGGCGCTCTCGTCTATTCCGAGATACAGTAGACTTCTATCCCGGCGTTTGATATCATCTAAGCTACTCTGACTTAGTTCAAGTTTGCTTTTATTTGTCACGTATAAAGTACATTACAGTGAAATGCTTGGTTCTGTATGAGCCCCTGAGAATGTGATTCATACAGTAAAAAAGTAAGTAAAAGAGGAATAACACTATACAATTAAGCAATAATACACGAGAAGCCATGGTATGTCATGAATATTGCCACGGCTGTGATGCACCCGCAGGCACGAGAGCCGTAGGCATCACAGCCGTGGCAATATTCATGACATACCACAGGCTTCCGAGTGTATTTGTGAGTTCTGGCCCAGTACTGCGCGCTTCTCAGTGCCAATTACCATCACGCACCTGAAAGGAGTTTCCAATCAGCTCGACGGGAGCCCTCTTATACACGGTTTGCTGAACATTCAGTGTCGGGTCGTTTTGGTCACCACCAGCTACTGCTTGTTCCTCTTGTGTGTTTCTACAGTACGCCCTTGGAAGTTGCCGCTGTTACCTCTCTCTGCCTCCGTGGACCCGTGCCTCGTATTACACTTTGCCCTTGGTGAGTTTCTGGACTCAAATACCTTCATCTGTTTTTGTGTGTTCCTTAAAGGGGAACTCCAACATTTTGGGAAATTAGCTTATTTAACATCTTCCCTGGAGTTAGACAAGAAGATACATACCTTTTTTGTCTCTGTGCGTGCATTTTAGCTTTGGGAATAGACGCTCCGTTAGCATAGCTTAGCTTCATCACTGGAAGTGAGGCAGGACAGTAGCCTTACAGTGTATTGCAAGGTCTGACATTGACCAAACTTGATATGCATGACCTTGGTGGGCTCTAGGTCAACTCCTGAAAAGGGGGTCAATGTCAGACTTTGCAATCAAAAGTTAGGGGGCTAATAACCCTTGCCATAATTTCAGTGCGCCCCCTAACTTTTGATTGCAAGGTCTGACATTGACCCCCTTTTCAGGAGTTGACCTAGAGCCCACCAAGGTCATGCATATCAAATTTGGTCAATGTCAGACCTTGCAATACACTGTAAGGCACTGTAAGGCTACTGTCCTGCCTCACTTCCAGTGATGAAGTTAAGCTATGCTAACGGAGCGTCTATTCCCAAAGCTAAAATGCACGCACAGAGACAAAAAAGGTATGTATCTTCTTGTCTAACTCCAGGGAAGATGTTAAATAAGCTAATTTCCCAAAATGTTGGAGTTCCCCTTTAACACTGAAGAATTGTCGCTTTGTTTTGGTACTGGACTCTGCCTTGTTACTGGACTGCCTCGTAATCCCTACGTTTCTATTAATGACATTCTCCGTTTTCTTTTTCTCCACGAGTGGATTATCAATAAACTGCAGAGCCGCAGAGCCACAGAGCCAACTCTGCTCTGGGCAGAGCCGCAGAGCCCTACTCTGCTAAAGGACATTCCCCCCAAATGCATTTACGTTATTTTTGCTCATTTCTGTTTGTGAAATAAATACGCCCATTGTTTTTGGCTAACTCTGAACTACCTGTCTGTGTCGTGCTGTTGGGGTTGTTTACAAACCATAACAGTATTATTGCTTTCATACAGCAATTTGCGTCGGGAAAAATATAGGATGAATACAGGAAATTCTAGGGTCTTTTATATCGATTTCAGTGAACTTGGCGCAGAGAATTTTTTCCTAAAGATGTCTCGTTGCTATGGAATTTCAAATGGAGTAGGCTATCATCAACAAGCTTGGCAACGAAAACGAATGACTTAATAGACTCTAATGCAAGCGAAAATCTGAGAAAGTCATCAGCACCTTGGGGGATCAGCACCTTGGACAGTTCCGGGAGTTGGGCCAGTTCAATGCCCAGGCTGTCGACTTGGTGCTGTTGACTTCATTGCGGCTTTTCTCCAGCGTGTCTAGCTCGTCTTTCGTTGGATTGGCATGTCTAATAATGTAGATGTAGGCCCATCCTCTTTATCTATCTAACCTTACTGTCATGCACCTAATATACTAACCTACACTGTAGCACTCAACACTTTGATGAACATTGTTACTCAGCTGATAGAGTTGTGCCTTTCCTGATAACTTGTCGTACAGAACTTGTAAGTCGCTTTGGATAACCTGTTGTATAATATACAATATACAACCTAAGTACAATGAAGTAAAAAGGCAGACAATGAGGTACCAAAACAAGGGTTTTTAGCTAGCATGTGGTGATTTGTGTTTTCCCCATAATTGGCTGCCAGCTGAAATAGAATTCAAAATGTTCAAGAAAAGATGTAAATAGCATCTATTAACAAGCATGCACTGAACCCATAGTGGTGAAAACCAATTGACCGTTTGTTAATTGTATTTATGTTGATGGCAGTGAGTGCTGCTCAGGAAGCATTATTTCTTTTCTTTTCTTTTCTTTTCTTTTATACTGGTGATAAGTATCTTGTACACTGTCATCCTTAACTGAATCTGATATTAAGAGTGGATGAGATTGTTAATCATAGTGGTGGTGAGAGCAGGCAACTGCACCTCCTCATCCATCACACTCAACATAGGGGCCCCCCAGGGCTGTGTTCTGAGTCCCCTCCTCTACTCCCTGTACACACATGACTGTGTGGCACAGCGGAACAACAACACAATCATCAAATTTGCTGACGACACAGTAGTGGTGGGCCTGATCTCTGCAAACGACGAGAGCGCCTACCTGCAGGAGGTCAAGGTTCTAGCAGGATGGTGTCAAGAGAACAGCCTCTCCCTGAACGTCAGCAAAACAAAGGAGATGATTGTGGACTTTAGGAGGTCGGGGGTCAGGGACTACAGCCCCCTCAGCATCGACGGGGCACCGGTTGAGAAAGTGAACAGTTTTAAGTACCTCAGAGTCCACATATCCGAGGACTTGACATGGACCACACACATTGACAGTGTTGTGAAGAAGGCACGGCAACGCCTCTACTTCCTCAGGCGCCTAAGGAAGTTCCAAGTCAGTCAGAAGATCCTTAAGAACTTCTACTCATGTACAATAGAGAGCATCCTGACTGGCAATATCACCTCCTGGTTTGGGAATAGCACTGCACAAGACCGTAGCAGACTACAGAGAGTGGCCCGTTCAGCCGAACGCACAATTGGAGGGGGGCTTCCCACTCTCCAGGACATTTACAACAAGCGGTGCATGGGTAAGGCTAAGAGAATTATCAAAGACTCCAGCCACCCAAACAACTGCCTCTTTGAACTGCTGCGGTCAGGCAAGCGATACCGGAGTCTCATGGCAAGCACAGAGAGACTCAGAAGAAGCTTCTATCCCCAGGCCATCAGGATGCTCAACGAACAATAACACTATGTAACAACCATCAAATGCACTCATAGCACACACATCCACACACACACTCACTTTAAACAAACAACTCACTGCAGCACCCACTTTACCCACTTTAGAACACCTAAACACACTTTATATTTATTGGTAAAGAATTTGCACTACAACCCATACCTCATTACACCTTACTGTAAATTGTACCTAAATTGTACCTCATCCCATTTCTGCTTTGCACTGTATAGTATATTGTATATTATTATATTGTATAGTATATTGTATGGTAACTCAGTTACTTCTACTCTGCATTGAACATTGTATATATGTACATACTGAACACTTGTGTCTACGTACTTGACTTCTATTTTATACTTGCTATACTTATTTTATACTTATCTATTTTTGTCTAGCACAGTCTCTGGAGCATAACAGAAAGAAGCATTTTGTATAAAAGTATTCTGTACTTCTGTATGACAACTAATAAAGAAACTTGAACTTGATATTAATGATGTAATGACTTATGTCTTGAATATTGTTGCATTGTTTTAAGTGTCGGACCCCAGGAAGAGTAGCCTTTGTCAAGTGCAAAAGCTAATGGGGATCCTAAATAAACATAAACATAAACTTCTTGGTGAGGAGGATGACAGTGTTTTTATGGATGTGTGTGTCTGACTCTTAACACCAAAACCTGCATGGACTACAACGTTTGACGTATATCATGCCAGTTAGGGTACCTTGTGTATATTGCACCTTGTGTATACTGTCTACTTTTACTCTTACTCATAGTATACATTCAGATTCAAATTCTTTATTTTTTTTTTTTATTCTTTTATTAAGAGACTAATTTTGTCCGGTCTTACGGCTGCTAAAAAGCTGATAGCATCACGCTGGATTCAACCGGATAAAATGTGCCGGAAGGTATGGGTTCTTACTAGGGATGCCCCAATCGATCGGCCACCGATCGTTATTGGCCGATAATCAGTATAAATATGCGATCGGTGATCGGTGATAATGCTTTATTTTCGCCGATTGTCAAAACCGATCGAAAAACATGATCCAATTCTGAGCGGAGATCTCACTCGCTGAGTTCTGTCTCAGACACACAGAGAGAGCTGCGGCGTCTGCTCCTCCTCCTCCAGCCCCTCCCGCACCCATGTAAACACTAGTCTAGTCTAGTCTAGTGGGACACTGGGACCTCCGTGAGCTAACGTTAGCTACCGTTACAAAATGACCCAGTCAACTATTCACTTTTAGTTTAATACATGATGAGGCATTGTCTAACGGTATCTAGCCGGCTAGCTACTGATAGCTCCTGATATCAACAAATGCTCCAGCAATAGTCTAGTACTAGTGTATGATACCTCCGTTAGCTCACGTTAGCTCATGTTAGCTCACGTTAGCTCACTGCTCAAAATGAAATGTCCCATTCAACTAAATAGTTCACTGAGGCGTTGTCTTAACGTTATCTAGCCGGCTAGCAGTAGCTACAGATAGCTCCTGATATCAATGTCTTATAACACTGATTCGATGCGTATTCGAGCCCCGGCTTGCATCGCAGTCACAAACGGGGCTAGCTGAGGGAGTAGGGTATATCTGCAGAGCCGCAGATATACCCTGCTGAGGGCATGCTGAATGTGATTTGACCAAAGCAGAGTACACACAGACAGTGGAGATAGCGAGCATTTTGACTTGTTGCGTGGTGGCGATGTCTCGCAGATAATACAACTACAAGTATAATTATATAATATATATATTTTATAAAAAAAAATATATATATATTTTTTTATCAAAAACAATTGATATCGGATCGGTATCGGCCGATATGGCTCAAGACGATCGGTGATCGGTATCGGTGGCAAAAAACGTAATCGGGGCATCCCTAGTTCTTACCTATCTCGATGTGATTTATCTAGAGATATCTACCGCAAGAATTTTAGGTGTTAGTGAAGCCAGCATAGCAATCTGGTTAGAGGTGGTGGAGAGGATAAAGGTTAGCATATGAATTTGTAATTCCTGGTGTTAAACGGAATAGTGGATGGATTGTCCAAGAAGGGGTCCTGAGGGGGGGGGGGGGGAGAGCGAGCAAGAGCATAGGTATTGTATTGCATTTATTATGGGTAAATCTTTTAATTTACATTTATTTTGATTTAAGTACTGGACTGTCATTATTGTCATTATTGTGTCAATCATATTCCTGTGATTTATTGTGGATTTCCATTGTTTATGTATTGTGTGTCTGGTTTTATGTAAAAAAAGGGGAAAAATAAAAACATTTGTTCAAAAAAGAAAAAAAACTTTATTGCCATATTTATTGTAACATATAATATAACCGATAGGGCATACAGACCCTCATTTGTTTACACTGAATATTTCGTCTCATTTTTTTATTCAGATCACATTTTATTGCCTATATTTATGTCTTTCTACTATTACCCTGCCCATACCTGTAACTCGCCTCCCCCTCCCATGCTGCTATGATGCCTGAATCTAGTTAGTCTAAATGCACCTAGAAATAAAGGCTGTTACTGTAAAAACGTGTTTTTAACTAGGGATGTCCGATATTATTAAAATGTGTTTTAACCAAAAGTGAACGTTTTTTGTGTTGAAGTCAGAGGTTCTGTGTAGGATTGTTAGTAACTGTCTAACTGTATATATGGCTGTTTACACTAGTAACTGTTTACCTGCATATATAACTGTCTCCACCAGTAACTGTCTAGCTGCATATATATCTGTTCTCACTAGAGTGCGCTCTAGGCGGAGCCACCCAGGTACACCACCATGTGGCGAGTATAAAAGTAGATGTCTCCTCCCACTTCTTTCTCTCCCCCATGTCTCTCAGTGAGAGAAGACCTGTGTTACTGCTCTTTCCATGTGAATAAAAGAAACCACGCCAGTTCAGGCTCAAGATAGAAACCATGCCTCTTGACCACATTATTGTCGCCCTATAGCCGAATTCTGTTAACATTCTGTTTCACGGCTTCATCTGAACAGGCGTGTAGATGTCGGATGGACGCACACACGCATACCGTGTCATACTCTGGAAGTGTTAAAGTTGTATCCATTCTATTCTCTACACAGGCATTAGGTTGTCCGGAAGCGTGTGTATAAGAGGATGATGTTGGACAGACATCGCTGCTGGCGTTTCCCCATCACAGGATGACTTGGTAATTGAGGACAAGCGCTGTGCACCCAAACATACAGTATACGGGTGGGTGATGTTTATCATCATGTGTGGCATCAACTCAATGCAAAGGTCAAGGGTCATAGGGTCATATTTAGCGTTAGCCGACAATATCAATATTAATCACAGTGAGAGGCAGATGACCCAGTGACGACAGTAGTATCCTATACCAAATGCAATTTATTCAAAGCCATTAGAGATGGATATGTATATAATCAGATTAGATTAGATAAAGTTTGATTTATTGTCATTATACAGCACAAGTACAGTACAACGAAAATAAGTTTGGCATCCAACTAGAGTGCAAATGTAACAGTAAAGTGCAATACTAATATACAATGTACAGGTGATTAAACTCGGTATAAAATATATAAATTAGTACTACTGAGTATAGTGCTAATCAGATGTATGTACAGAGTTGTAGTATTAATATGGACAGTGATACAGTTATAAAGACACTATGGTAGTACTAGTACTCATACTGGCCAGCAGCATAACTAGATACACTGGATGGGTGTTTAGCTGGAGTTGAGGATGTAGACAAAATTCTTATTGGAGACTGGAACACGGATATGCAACGAAAAGATGCACCCGTCTTCAAGTCATTCAGTAGGTTTTGTGATCTGCACGGCCTCAGCCAGCTAATCACCCAACCCACACGTGTATGTGAATCAACTCAGACTACCATTGACCTCATTCTGACCTCCGACAAGTCCAAGATCTCCAAGAAAGGGGTTATAGCATGCGGGTTAAGTGATCATTATATGATATTCTGTACCCGCAAAAAACTAAAACAAAAGGCTGGCTGCCACAAAACAGTCACATCTAGAGACCTCAAAACCTACTCTAGCGAGGCCTTTAACCTTGAACTGGAGAGCCTGGACTGGTCAGATGAACTCAATGGTACACTGGTTGAAGAAACATGGCTTGGTTTCAAAACCAAATTCTCAACAATACTAAACGACATGGCCCCCCTAAGAACCACCAGGGTAAAAAATCGCGCTGAGCCGTGGATGCACTCCGAAATACTGGCCGCTATGAAAACCAGAGACAAAAAATGCTCTGAGTTTCGTAAAAGTCAGTCAAAGCTTACTAAAAGCACGAGCAGTGAACTCCAAGCCCACGTGACTGAACTCAAACTAGAAAGAAACAGACTAAGAAACGACGTAAACTCCATGATCAAAACTGCAAAAAAGAATTTCATCAATGACAAAACTGAGGAAAACAAAAACAAACCACGTGAACTTTGGAAATTACTCAATAATCAACTAGGATGCAGTAAAAAACTTAAAACCAGATTCTCAAACATAAACATAAAAACGGACAACACGCTCATCACAGACAAGCTGGATGTAGCCAATTACTTAAACATTTTCTTCACAAACATAGCCACAACACTGGTAAACAAACTACCCTCCCACTCAGGGCTTTATGGGGTAGAACACATAGTAGCTTACTACAAAAACCTAGGGGTCCGCAAGGACGACTTCAAACTGGAAATGGTAACAACAGATGAGGTACTCAATAAACTGAGCGCCCTCCAACCTAACAAGGCCACTGGCCATGACAACATCCCCTCCAAATTCCTCAGAGACTCAGCAGCCGCCATCACCCCAATCATCACACACATAATAAACCTCTCCATAAAACAGGGACACGTCCCCAAGGACTTCAAAATTGCGAGGGTGACCCCTCTGCACAAAAAGGGCAGCAAATTAGACCCAGGCAACTACCGCCCTGTTTCTATTCTCACCTCCATCTCGAAAGTCATGGAAAAAATAGTCTACGAACAGGTCGAAAAGTACCTAGCGGAAAAAAATCTAATCTACGAATTCCAATCTGGCTTCAGAACATCCCACTCCACTGACACATGCCTTCTCTATTTGAATGACCACATCAAACAAGAGGTGGACGCAGGCAAATACTGCGGCATGGTCATGCTGGACCTACAAAAGGCCTTTGACACGGTCAATCACTCCATTCTGATTGACAAGCTAAAAGCAATTGGTTTTGATAGTCTATCAGTGAGCTGGATGCAATCCTACCTTGAGGGGAGGGAACAGATGGTGGAGGTAAACGGTACCCTATCCCCCCCCCTCACAGTGAGCTGTGGTGTTCCACAAGGAAGCATACTAGGACCGCTACTGTTCCTAATTTATGCAAATGACATGTCGTCAGCTTGTGACTGCAACTTGTTCCTGTTTGCGGACGACTCAGCCCTGCTGGTCTCTGACAAGAACAAGTTACAGGTTGAAAAAACCCTCAGCTCGGAACTAGGCAGAATCTGCATATGGCTCGCTGATAACAAACTATCATTACACATGGGCAAAACAGAGTCCATTCTCTTCGGTTCAAATAACAAACTCAGCAAGACCGACGGCTTCTCAGTTACAGTGGGTGACAATATTGTCACAAGGAAAGATGAAATTACCTACCTGGGTTCCATCCTAGAGGCTAATCTCTCCTGTGACAAAATGGCATCCAATGTAATAAAAAAAGTCAACCAACGAACTCGATTCTTGTACCGGATCTCCTCTCTGGTAAACAAGAATACCCTGAAGACTCTGGCAGGAGCACTCATTCAGGGGTACTACGACTATGCTTGCACCTCATGGTACCAAAGCACCTCAAAGGCGCTAAAAACAAAATTACAAACATCTCAAAACAAACTGGTCAGACTACTGCTTGACCTTACTCCTAGAACCCACCTCACCCCTGCCCACTTTGACAACCTAGGATGGCTTAGAGTAGATGACAGAGTACAGCAACTTGCAATGGGCCTGGTCTACAAGATACACTACACGACCAAGGTACCCATGTACATGGCAAAATACTTCCCAAAGGTCAGTGAATACCACGATCACAACACCAGAGGGAGCTCCACAAATCATGTTAAACCCAGATTCGGCTCAAATAAGGGACTAAACACGTTTCGCAATTATGCCACATCAATGTGGAACGCCCTACCCAAAGCTGTAAAGGAATGTGGATCACTACCCACTTTCAAAACCTCTCTCAAGAGACACCTACGGGAGACTGCAATTCAACACTGGCCCCTGTAAATATCCTAACCCAACCCCCTCCAATGTACAGTCATTTACCTAGTATGGTTTTGTCAATAGTCCAATGTACAATTTTGTTTGTTTGTACAGAGTCTCCCCCCCCTCAATGTACAGTTTTGCTTGCTTATACAGTGTGCCCCCCCCCCCCCCCAACCACCTCCAATGTAAATTACCCAGTATGGTTGTCAATATCCCAGTGTACCCAACCCCCCCACCCAACCTCCTCCAATGTACAGTTTCTACGTCAAATGTATATACTCCCTTTTCTTGACTCCTTCTGTATCACAAACAGTACTGTATTTGCAAATCTGGTATGTCATAAATGTATAGATGTAGCAGTACTGACTATCTGTATGTCATGTATGTCATATATGTCCTGATGAATTGAAAATGGGGGACCCTGGTGGAAACAAGACGAAAGTCTTTCTCTGGTCTGCATCCCCTTAACAATTGTGTGTATTGAGCTGTACTGTATTGTACCCTTTCTGCAATCTGTTAATAAAGTTTTCAATCAATCAATCAATCAATCAAGAGATACCTACAGATATGTACAGATATATAATTTTTTTTATATGCAGGTATGTACAGACAGATGTGGATAGATATACGGTAAGAATAAATAATATATATTGCTTTAACTTTGGAGATTAATTTAAATTATTTAAAGCATTAAAATAAATTAATCTAGATTAATCTATGGAGTGAAAAATCTTCAACGTTCTGAACTTTCAGCAGTATATTTTCTTTTTTTTGCATTGACTCATGCACCTTTTTGAAAATCATCTGACATGAAGATGGAACACATTTTTGTTGTTAATATGATTTATATTACTGGTAGTTCATACAAGACATTATCGTCCTCTAAGCCAATCTGCACTTTAACATAGGCCTGGGTTGTTATATATCGCATTGATTGATTGATTGATTGATTGATTGATTGATTGATTGATTGATTGAAAACTTTATTAACAGATTGCAGAATGGGTACAGTACAGTACAGCTCAATACATACAATTGTTAAGGGGATGCAGACCAGAGAAAGACTTTCGTCTTGTTTACATCAGGGTCCCCCATTTTCAATTCATCATAACATATATGACATACATGACATACAGATAGACAGTACTGCTACATCTATACATTTATGACTTACCAGATTTGCAAATACAGTACTCTGCCGCCTCTGGTAGCAGAGGATCTGAGACGCAAGCTCTTCGCCTCTGCTCGCTCCCGTCGTAGGAGGGTGGCTTGCAGGGGCGAACGGCCTGGTTTTGGTGAGCTGCTGGAGCCAGATGAGGGTACTTCTGCTTCTCCGTGGCCGATGGAAACGGAGGATTTAATGGTGGGAGCAGAGGCGCTCTTATTTGACGCCCCGGTGGGGACGCATCACTCTCCCCCTCATGGTGTGGCAGGGGGTGATATGGCTCCTTGGGGTCCCTCGTATTCTGGTGTTGGGTTAGAACCTCCGACTCAGCGACGAGATGCCCTGCTATCAGCCACATTGGATGTTGGCACTACAGTGAGTGTGAGGGACGCGAGCTTAGTGGAGGAAGGTGCACATGGGGAATTACGCGCCTTGTTCCCTGAGCTCATGGCGGCAGCAGCCGTCGCTAATGGCGTGCCACTGCCGCAGCCACTGCCTGCCCCTGTCCCCGATGACTTGATAGGTCATCTATGGCAACGTCATCCTGTGAGGGAGACGGGCGTTGTCTGCCCATTCTTCCCCTCAATGGAGGCCTACGTGCGTCAGGGACAGGTCGTCTCCCACATCACTGGTCTTACCCCCGCCTACGCGCATGTCACGCGGGTGGCGGGTTTGGTCGAGGGAATGAAGGAAGGGGTGCCTCGGCTTGATAGACCGATGGCGTCTCTCCTTTGTCCTGAGGTGGTGTGGGAGCTGTTGCGGAAGCCGGTTCCCCACGGGAAATCGGCTAGGCAGTTGGCCAACTGGAGTGACCAGTCATTTATCGCCGGGACTCAAACCCTAGCTGCGACATCCAACATCGCGCAGCTAGCGCGTTTTATGTCCGGGATGATGACGGGCGGTACGGTGCTGGACGACCAACAACAAATCCTGCACGTCCAGGCGGCTGGAGCCATCCTGCATCTGATTCAGCTGCAGGCAATAGCCGCCGGGAAGATACGCGCCCTGGCCACTCTGTCCCAGCGCCACCTTTGGCTGGAGCAGGCGCGAGTACCGGACAGGAAGAGGCTTCTCCTGCTCACGGCCCCCCTCTCCGATGCTGGGCTCTTCGGGTCGGCGATGCAGCTCATGACGGCAGTCTGCAGGGATTTGGAGGAGGAGCGTGCGGTGCTCCAGCCCCATTTCCCCCCACCCGATGTCGCCGGTGGAGTTCGACGGAGGCCACGTCGTCGGGACCCGCGACCGTTGCCACCGCCACTACCACCGCCACTGCTGGTACTTCGGCCAAGAAGGCCAGGAGGAGAGAGGGTGCCTCGACCACCGCAGCCAGCCAACCCACGCCCGGAGGTGATGGTAGGGATTGTCGAGGCCAGGCACCCCAGTACCGTCCCTCCGGGGCTAAAGCTCCCCGTGGTGGCATGCAGCAAGCTGCTCGTGGCAGGCGCCGCTGATGTGACTTTCCCTCCCCTGTTTACCCCTGTTCCCTTCCCCGGCCGACTATGATTTTGTTGACAATAAAAAGTCCCTCCTAGGAGGGACTGTATTTTTTGTTACAAACTGTGTGTTTATTCACTACATATGTTGGGGATACGATGTGTAGAACCTTCGCCTAGTTGTGGGGTTGAGGAGAGCTAGACTTTTAGTCTTTAGCTGGTCGCTACATATATATGTGTGCTTAGCAAGGCCTGTAGCTAACACTCGGTCGAAAGGCTTTTTCTTTCCTCGTCCTGAAGAATTATGTTTCTTCCTATAAGGGTAGAGGTTTAGTTGTGTGTTCTGTTACGTTGAAACAGTGGAATTGAGCCACAACACTGTAGTGTTGGCCTACAGAAGTACTCGTGTGTGTAGTTTGTGCCACGGTCTTATAGACCTCTCTCTCTCTCTCTCTCTCTCTCTCTCTCTCTCTCTCTCTCTCTCTCTCTCTCTCTCTCTCTGTTTCTTGAAACATAAAACACGGGTGTCGTGTTCACACATAATCCTTGGCCTTGTTGTAAACCCTGTTCGCAGACGTGTTGTCGTCTGTGGCTAGCGTGCGTTGGGTTAGCTTATCCTGTTAGGATATATGCTGTTTCATTAGCATGCTGGCTACATAGGGTATCATCATGGCTGTTTATTATTATCGTATACGGGGTATGGGTTCGTGAGGGGGTAACCGGATAAACCCCTCCTTCCCTCTTTTCTGATTGGTCGGGGGGTTTGGCCCCCTTCATTCGGTCCTGCCGCGCTGATTGGTCAGTGCGGCACGGAGGGGGGGGGGGGGGGTAGGGAATTTCCTGACTCCTCACCTATCATGGTCGGTTGAGTCATGGGATTCCCCCCGCCATAGAATACGTCACTGGGCACGTTTATATTGGTCGCTGACTTCCGTGAGTTCTTTACAGGCCCCATGTGTGGTTCTCTGTTATTGTCAAGTTGGTGTTGCGGGCGTAGGAACTTAAGAGTTCTGCTACGCTCAATATATATGTAGCTTGAGCCTTTTGGTCACGTGGCTCAATGTTACATTATCTTTTCAAGTTGTTGCTCACGTGGGAAGTCTCTCTGGGGGTTCCCGTCCCCTCCTTATGGAGTAGGTTGACAGGGTATTGTTTAGGGATTCCTGACTCCTCGCCTTAAAGGTCTGTTGAGTCATGGGTTTCCCCCCGTCATAGGGTACGTCGCTCCCCGTCCCCTCTTATGAAGTATGGTTGACAGGGTGTTGTTTTTCCCTCAGCCGCGTCGCATGGGATCCATGTCCGTATTTTTTTCTCTTTTCTGTAGAAAATAAAAAATAAAAAAGCGGCTTCTTGTCGTTCTCCCAGGCGGCTTGGAGGAACGGTATCTGATGTCTTGTTAGACTATCCATTGATGTGTTTTGGGTCTCGATGTGTACATAGTGCTGGCCCTGGGTGCTTCTGATAGGAATCACGCATCGGCTTGCGCGCCTTGGTTGCTCATCATTAAAACGGCGTTTTTATGGGGCAACTGGGATGGGGTTTGTCTCTTCCGAGCGCCAGT
Source organism: Notolepis coatsorum (assembly GCF_963971535.1). Classification (NCBI taxonomy): domain Eukaryota; kingdom Metazoa; phylum Chordata; class Actinopteri; order Aulopiformes; family Paralepididae; genus Notolepis; species Notolepis coatsorum. Next base: position 25,319,964 of record NC_140174.1, on the reverse strand, counting down.
GTTGTCTCGACGAATTCTCATTCATATCTGGGGGATGTTAATGGAATAGATCAAAGCATAGGTAGAGGGGTCTCACGCCCTTGGGGTGGGCCACCAAGCGCGGTACGAAAGGGACCGTCTGGGTGGCGCCCTCTATGATGTTTTGGATCGACACGCGTACCTACCCCCCCCCATGGGTTGGGGATGGCGGCGTGATTAGGGCACGGGACTGATTCTGGTCACGCCGGTCTAGGTCAGTTAACCCGTTGTCCGCCGGGGAATCAGATCTGCTGTTCTGGTACCCTGAGGGACTTGTGCTTTTTTCAGGGGGGAAAATGCCAGGTCGGCCCGGGTGTTGCAGGGTTTGACGTTATGGAGATGTTCGTGGTTGTGTTACTGCGTGTTACCCCTCACTGTTGCTTGGTACATGTTGTGTTGTACCTTGCGCTGCGCTAAGGGCGCCTGGTCCTTCTCCATTCTTTTCGCCCCTCTCTTCTCCTGCTTAAGCATGGCTGGGAGGGGGCTGTTGAGGTGATTCTTATGGAACTCCTCTGGCATCCCTGTGTACGTCCCGGTCCGCCGGGCCCGGTCCAAAATTGTTTCGTCGACCCGTAGGCCTGGGATAACCCCTTTTTGAAAACTGAAACACTTGTACTGCGGTATAGCCAGTGTATACCCGCAGTTGTGTTTTGGAGTTGTTTCTTGAGGGGTTATAGGAACAACCACCTCATGTTTGAACCAAGGGGGTGGTTGGTTCCCTGGTGTGTTGGTAGCGGAGTCAACTCTCGGGGTAGACCGCTTGAGTGTGCCCCTGCACGTTTCATGACATCTGCCAATCATGTCCGCCTTCTCTGCCTCGGCCCCTCTAGAGAGCCGGGGTTTTTTTGTGGAGGCTGTGACATGGTGAACAACAATGCCAGCATACGCCCCTTCCGCCGGGGTGCTGTTCAGCAGACCCCTTTTGGCGCCTGTCTAGTCCGCAGTGCTCCAGGCTCAGGTCAAGTGCCTGTTGCCTGGATTGAGGGATTGACCTCTTTTGGGGGTTGTCTCCCCGGTGCGCTGCCTGCTCCCGCTGTGGGTGTAGCCTCTTGAGTGCTTCGAGCTTACAGCCATGCCAACCTGAACACGCCCGATCTCGTTCGATTTCGGAAGCTGTATAGGTTCAGGCCTGGGTTGTATTTGGATGGGTGACTGCCTGAGTATACCAGGATCAGTGAGCTAGGCGGTGTGCTATAGGGGGGAAGGGCCTGCTCTTGGATGGGCCCTGTCCGAATACGCTGGTGATGTGGGGGGCGGTGTCACTAGTGACCGCCTGGTGAGGTTTCGATGCTGTGGCGTCGTTGGACTCTCCAGGCCCCCTTTTCCGGGGGGGTCCAGTCCCTCCTGGGTCTGGGTCCTCCTTCGCGCTCCGCTGCTACGGCCTTGCCACAGGGTTGGGCTTTGCTCTTGACCCCGTGATATTAGGGGTGGTAACGGGGGTTTGTTCCTTTCCGTTCATTCCCTAGTGGCATGCGGGTTGTGCGTTTGTGTAGTCGTGGGTACGCCCCACGGTCTGCTCACCCTGTACGTTGAGTTGCTGAAGTCTCCTCTTCGCGCAGTTGGATCCGACTCCCTCCCATCCTCCGCTAAGGAGGTTCGGGGGGCTCGGGTCCTCCCCGGTTCTGATGGTTGTGGGGGGCCTCAGCGGGTACATTTGTCGAGCTCAGCTCTGCTCAGCTCCTGTGTTGCAATAGACGCTGAGCAGAGCTATGCAATATATAACGTACAGTTATGTATATAACCATAGTTATATGAGCAAAGTGACGCTCAGCGTCGGACTCACTGAGGACCCCTTGATCTTGCCTTGTGGTGAGAGATTGGGAAGGAGCTGATGGTATGGCCACACCCCTGCTTATGTAGGTAGCGGATGGGGGTGTGGCCAGACAGATGATGGTATGTAAAGGTACATGTGAGAATTTATTTCAGTTCAATACTGGATATGAAGAGTATAGCAATAGACGCTGAGCGTCACTATGCTCATATAACTATGGTTATATACATAACCGTACGTTTTTATTTCTGTTAGCACCGCGGATATATGAAAGAGGTCTAGAGGTTTATTGATCCTCTTGGGGAAGTTCAGGCATCATAGCAGCATGGGGGGGGGGGGGGGGGGTACAGGTAGCAGAAGACATGATACAGACTGAATTTCCCCAAGGGGATCAATAAAGGAATATCTTATCTTATCTTATCTTATAGGTCATACAATTATAGTACAGTGGAGAAGTAGAAATAAACATCAAATACAAATGTTTAGCATTTTCATGGTCAGACATGACCGACAGATGAGGAGAGGATGAACGGGAGAAGAGGCGGGGAAGACATGCGACAAATGTCACCGGGAGCGGGAGGCGAACCCGGGACGGCCGCGTAGGTGTGCAAGGCACTCTGTGGTGCGCCATGAGGGCGCCCGAAATACATTATTTCTAATTATATAATTATATGTAGTTTCCTCATCCATAATGTCACCATAAAACACCTTTTTACAATTGTTTACAATTTTACAATTGTTTGTAACCCAAACAATTTTATATATATATATGTGTGTGTGCGTGTGTTCCAGTAAATATGACAGATTACAGCTACATCTTTGGGAATCAGATTATTCCTGTACATGGCATGTGTTATTTCCCAGCTCTGCCAATGTTGCCGATGACAGATGTAGTGCAGACACTGGGGTCAGAGGATTATGAGGTCATGTCCTCAGAGAGAGACATGGCTTCCCGACTGACCCTGCTCGTCAAATAGGAAGCCAATTGATCGTCAACACCATGTCATTGATCCACTGTTTATAGTGTCACACAATGCAGATAATGAGGGGAGCTCTCTGTCTGTGTGTGTGTGTGTGTGTGTGTGTGTGTGTGTGTGTGTGTGTGTGTGTGTGTGTGTGTGTGTGTGTGTGTGTGTGTGTGTGTGTGTGTGTGTGTGTGTGTGTGTGTGTGTGTTTGTGTGTTTGTGTGGAAGGGGGGTTTGGATCAACAGAAGGGAATATGGGTTGTGTGACAATAGTGAATAGTCAATATACTATTCGAAATTATTTTAGAGATTGAAAAATTTTAGAGAAAAAAGATTTTCACACACAGAGGTAATATATTTATATTTATTATTTATATTGTGACGAACCTGGTGGGGTTCAGGCTCGCCACGGTTCAAATACAAACAAATTTGAATGTCCACACAAGAGCAATATCAATCAATACAAGTATTTATTGAATTCAGGGCAGAATCCAGAGGGAAAAGCAAAAGAATGGTTGTGATTCAGTCCGAGGGTCAAAAACACAAAACAGGCTCGCCGACAGAAAAAGGGATTGTTCACAATTCAGGGTAGTCGTCCAGTCCAGGGTCAGTACACAAGGGGGCATCTCAGCCAGTCCAGGGTCCAGTACACAAAGAACACCTACTCGCCTTTACCTCTCCTCTTACTACCTCTCACCTTCACAACTCCGAGTATAACAATCTCTCTCTCTCTCAATACAACAACTCCAACCTCACCTCCGCTCAACTTACTCCTCTCTAACCTAGTGGTTATGTAGTGTGTGGGACTGGGTGTGTGCACGTGAGATGTGGGTGGACTAATGATGCGCAGGTGTGTTCTATCAGTACTAATCAGCTACTGTACCTAATTGACTCCTTCCGTGGAAAAAGTATCTGCCACAATATTTATATTTATAGCAACAGTGGTTCGCTTTTTTGGGGAAAACTAACCGCTGACAAGTCAAAATAAAGTATGAGATCTTTCATATTGACTATATAAAGTATGATATATCTCTTTAGTGTTGAATATATAAAGTGACACAAGAGAAAAACTGGATCCCTGGAGCACTGTTTGAAAGTGCTCCTAGTCCTACCCTCCTACCACCTTAACCATACAAAGAAGCATCCTCTGAGCACAGTGTTGGTTCACTTTGTGTGCGTTAAGTAAGAATCAAGAATCAAGAATCAAGAATCAAGAAGTTTATTTGTCACATAGGCTACATACCAGGGCATACAGTGAAATGCGGGTGGTCGTGCCCGCATTGATTGTGCAAAATACAATAATAAAAATAGGCATAGAAAAAAAGAAAATAGGTAAGACACAAGATATGCATGGTCAAAAAATACATGCTAAGTTCCTGAGAAACTGGTTCCTATATACACTACTATACAATATACAATTTACAATTTTAACTCTTAATGTATCTAAACTATACAGTACTGAGTGCTCACGGTGAGAATGCTCATCGAACACATTTTGGAATCACTTAACGTGCTGCTCCATCTGAGCGCCGAGCAACTGCCTTTAATGACCCGTCCGCGTTTGACAGACGTAAGAGAATCCATCCCGTGTAGGATCCATTTCTTCCGTATACTGAGCCCAGTCAGAAAGTGCTCAGCGACCCGCTAAGTGCGCTTTTCGCTCTGAGCAAAACTGAGCCGCTCAGTTACTTAACGCAACCAATGTTTAGTTTAGTTTAGTTTATTTATTTAGCACATTATTTAAAAAAATAAATTAGATTTTAATTGTTTTTTAAAAATAGATAAGGAGGTTGTTGACCTCAATGATGAACGTTAGGTTATGACTATAACCAAGTTCTGTTAATTAGGGGTGACGCTTGGCATCACTCATGCACTCCCTCGCGTACGTGCACGCGCACTGAATAAATTCCACAAATGTACCTTTAATACCAGTATTAGTCTGACCACACCCCTCATCAGCTTACCTTCATAAGCAGGTGTGTGGTCACCTGCTCTCCTCCTTCCCAAGCTTTCACCACAAGGTGAGGTCAAGGGCTGCAGCGGCCGTCGGATGCCAAGCGTCACCCCTAATTAACAGAACTTGGTTATAGTCATAACCTAACGTTCTGTATCATTAGGGGCTCTGCTTGGCATCACTCATGCACAAAGGGAGGCCAAGCGGAGCCACTGGCCGACAAATACACCCCACTGAAGGCCCCCCACAACCAACAGAACAGGGAGGGCCGAGCCCCCCCGACCCCCCCTAATGGAGGGCACCCCCCCTATTAGAGGTTTACCTGGAGGGCGACGGACCCGACCGTGCGAAGAGGCACTCAAGCAACTCAACGCACAGGGTGAGCAGACCGTGGCTTGACCCCACGACTACACACACGCACAACCCGCATGCCACCCGGGAACGAACGGAGGGAAACAACCTCGTTACTGCCCCCAGAATCACGGGATCAAGGGCAAACCCAACCCCGTGGCAAGGCCGTAGCAGCGGAGCACGAAGGAAGACCCAGACCCACCAAAAGGACTGGACTCCCTGGAATGGGGGCCCGGAGAAGTCCATGATGCCAGCATCAAGACCCCACCAGGTGGGCACTTAGTGACCCCGCCCCCCACATCGCCAGCGTATTCGGACAAAGGCCCCTCAGCCGAGCGGGCCCTGTCCTCCCCAACAGTACACCGTCTGGCACACTGGCCCTGTAACAGGCAGACAGCATGGCCGTAAACACACAAAGAGTTAACCAACGGAAGCAGGCAGTGCAACCCTAGCCTGGAGACTGCGGACGAGACAGGCGCCAGAAAGGACAGCTGAACACAGCCGCCCCGGCGGAAGGGGCGTATGCTGGCGTTGTTGCATGACCAAGCCTCCACAGAGAAGGCTGACACGATTGGCAGACGTCATGAACGCGCAGGGGCACCCTCAACCGGTGAACCCGGGAGTTGACACTGCAGCAACACACCAGAGAACCAACCACCCAGGTGTTACCCTATGCGGTGGTTGGTCCCATAACCCCTCAGGAAAAAAAACCCAAAACACACCTGCGGCACTGCCGCAGCCCGTGTTCCAGTTTCCAACAGGGTTATCCCGGGCCTACGGGTCAACGAAACATTACCCCGGACCGGGCCCGGTGATACAGGGAGCACAGGGTCCCCCGAGGAGGCCAAAACCACCCCAACAGGCCCCTCTTCGCCATGCGTAAGAGAAGAGCGTAAAAAATGGAAAACCAGCCCCAGCACCCCGCACTTGGTATTCCCAGGAGGTCACCCAACCAAGTACCAACCAAGACCAACCTGCATGGCGGCCGAGATCCGACGAGATCGGGCGCGTACAGGTTGGCACGGCCGTAAGCCATTACGACAGTGTAGAATACAATGTACCCAACAAGGGTTCCATAGCGCTCAACCCTGTGACACCCGGACCGACCTAGCATTTTTCCCCCTGAAAAAAGCCCAAGTCCCTCAGGGTACCAGAACAGCAGATCTGCATCCCCGGCGGACAACGGGTGTAACTGATTTGGACCAGCGCGACCAGAACCAGTCCCGTGCCCTAACCACGCCGACATGCCAACTCCAGGAGAAGGGGCAGATATGCGTGTTGATCTCAAAACATAAAAAGAAGGCGCCACCCAGACGTTTCGGTGCAAACCGCGCCCGGCGGCCCACCCCCAGGGCGTGAGACCCTTCCCCATATGTTCAGATCCATTCCGTTATCATCCCCTGATATGAACGGGAACCCATCGACAACCACACAGGGTGTCGGAAGAGGAAAAAACCCCCATCCTAATTGCTTCATAAAAACGCTGTTTTAACCCCAAGCAATCAAGGCGCGCCAGTCAGCCAATGTCCAACAGAACATCCTGAGCTAGCACTATGTGTGCGTTTTGACATACCCACATCAACAATAGGCTATTTAGACCATCTTATTGAATCCCCAAGACGCCCAGGGGAACGACAAGAGGGGCGAGATGCAATCAACTCCATGAATGAATGAATGAAAACTTTACCCAACAGATTGCAGAAAGGGTACAACCCAGTACGGCGCAATACACACAATTGGTTAAGGGGAGGCAGACCTGAGAAAGACGTTAGTCTTGTTTTCATCAGGGACCCTCATTTCCAATCCATATAGACACATCCAACTCTTTATAATAATAAAGAAAAAGCATCACCCGTATGAACCAACTGCACAGCTGGGAGTAAAAAACCCGTTTTCACATGATTTTAATCCAGTCACTCTTTTTAATCAGAGTGTAAGACCAGACCCTCCCAGAAACACCTTCCCACATGAGTTTATAGTCATGAAAAAGATATGCCAACTGTGAGTCATGTGACCAACCGACCCAAGTTTACACATAAATCGGGCGCAGCAGAACTGTGAGCCCTACGCCCTAACTCGACACCTTTAAGACACCGTAACTCATGGAAGGCGTCGCCATAGCAACACCGCTACAACGGGCGGGGAATCCTGCCGGCTCCTGTCTTGTAATAGGAGTTGGCAGAATAACCCCCCCCCCCCCCCCCCCCTGCCAAGACGTCCCACCGGCTCGGCCCTGACTGGCTCAGCAGAAGAGATCAAAAATCCCCTAAACCAATCAAGTGGGAAAGGAGGGGTTTATTCGACACCCCCTCACGAAAACACACTTCGTTCCCTACACACAGAAAAACAACCGTAGCCATTTTGAAAACCTCCGGTAGAATGCAATGCATAGCATAAGCTAATACAATGCCCGCTACCCACAAAATGTGAACAGGATTTACAACAAAACACAAGTCGCATGTGTGTGAATCCTACACCCGTTGACTATGTCGTACATAGCAAAAAACGCTGACCGAGAGTAACGGCTAGGCCGTGGAATGTGCGTGTACGAGTATTACTGCAACTAAACAACACAGCATTGTGAGACACATACTTAGTTCAAGCAATGGAATAACACCAGTTTCTACCTGCATGTGGAGCATCAAGCTAATAGAACCTATTACTGAGTGTATGTTGCAGACCTTGCTTAACCTCGTAACACAACACGACTCATCTCACAACGTAAAAGTGCAGATTCATATATACACAACCCCACCATATGAATTGTTGAAGAAACACACAGTTTGTTCGGCCAAAACACAGTCCCCCTTATGTCGGGGAACTTTTTTATTTATAATGTTTTTTAAGGCACAAAATCATAGAGGGGCCGGGGAGGGTGTAAAAGAGAGGGGATACAGAGGGGAAAAGTCACTCAGCGGCGTCTGCCACCTCGCGCCGCTCGAGTCTTGCCACCCCGAGGAGCCCCGGAGGGAGGGTAGGTTACTGTCTGCTGGACACGACGTTCCCTACCGTCTCCTCCGGTCGTGGATGGGCCGGCGGTGGCAGAAGCGCCGTCTCTTCTCCTGGCCCTCTTGGAAGGGCCAGCAGCGGTGGCGGAGGCAGTGGTAGCGGCGACGGAGACAGCTCGACGTCGCGGAAGCCTTCTGACTCCACCGGCAAAGACGGGAGGCGGAATATGGGGTTGGAGGATGGATCTCTCCTCTGCCATCTCTCTGCATGTCGAGGTCATCAACCGCAGGGCCTTCCCGAACAGACCAGCGTCGGAGAGGGCGGCCGTCAGAAGAGGAGCTCTCTTCTTCTCTGGCACACGGGCCTGCTCCAGGGTGGCCAGGGCGCGCACTTTCCCCATGGCTATGGCCAGCACCTGGGAAAGGTGCAGGACAGCTCCTGCAGCCTGGGTGATCTGATCGCATTTTACCTCGTTCAGATCCGTGCCGCCCGTCATGATCCCCGATACAAATCTAGCCAGGTGGGCGATGTTAGACGCCGCAGCCAGCGATTGTGTACCAGCGATGAATGACTGGTCACCCCAATAAGCCAATCGCCTAGCCGATTTCCCCTGGAGGACCGGCTTGCATAGGGGTTCCCACACCATATCCGGACAGAGGAGAGCGGCCATCGGACTGTCAAGCCGAGGCACGCCCTCCCCCATACCTTTGACTAACCCCGACACCCGCATAACTGGTACGTAGGTGGGAGTTAGTCCCATGATGTTGGACACCGCCTGACCCCGACGAACATAGGCCCCCATCGAGGGGAAAAATGGGTAGACAACGTCCACCCCTCTCACTGGGCGACGCTGCCAGGGATGACCTA
>NC_140174.1:25298589-25306089 GCF_963971535.1 Notolepis coatsorum | reverse complement strand
GTTTCCAACCAAACTATCATGGATACCCCACATAGGGAATTCTACATTATCCACTTGGTTTAAGAGTTTAGGCCTCTTCGTGTATTATCAAAATGAGTCCTATGCTTATACAGCAGTCAATGAATTAAGGCCAACAGGTAAAGGGATAATACACCACACAATGAAACACCATCAAATTGGTTAGATTGGCAAGAGATTAAACATTTTTAGAACCTAATACAGCAAACTAAGAGTAACTTATTCCCCTGGTATATATACAAATAATAATCAAAATCACAAACAAAGCAACACAATTTCAGACACAAATCATCTCCAACACCCCTGCTGACCGGTCACCCCTTTCCCCTCACTCCTGCCTCCGCTCTCTGCAACCGTGGATCCTAAGAAGCAACTTAAGAGAGCAAGAGACAGAAAGGATTGAGGAACAAACAAACCGAGAAGAACACAGGATGTTAAAAGATGAAATGTACTTCAAAACAATGGAGTCAACCCTATCAGGTCACTCTACCATTTAAACTTAAATGGTCAACCACGCCCAGACGCATGTCATTAGGTGCTGGAAAGTTGCGGGCACAACAACATCATCCATCTCAGCACCAGTGGCGTTGCGCAATATGTCGGGGCTCCCCCGCAGGTCAGACCATGGGGCCCCGCCCACTCCCCTAAATCAATAATAAAGTGAGATGGGATAGACATCGCGGCCACTTAAAGCCTTTTTCTTTTTTTTTACGTTTATTTTTTCAGGCATCATTCATTGACAAAAACAAGTGGCTTTGTATTTGTTGTAACATGAAGGTATTGTAGAACGTTATAGCCATATCATAATTTGAGTTCACACAACGGAACAGTTCACATACAGTAACATTATTCTGTATAAAAGAAAAGTATAGTCTACAACAAAAAAAAATAAACACATCCTATAGGCTACATAGTAGAGGATGCAGTCAGGAGCTGCTTTCTATTGTATAGGCCTATTATTTTATACGAGCATGTCTCCTGGCATTCTTCTGCGCAAAGTCCTGTAGAACACTCTTTAAATAATAGACTGCACGCACGTCGGCTCTCAATACTAGAAACGTTAATAATAATAATAATAGCTTCGAATTATCTCGCTCTCAATTGGCAGCATGTGTCGTTTATGATACGAGGAAACATAATCTGACCATTGACGCACAAATAGCATCTGATAGATTTTTACGAGAGAGTTGGGGTTTTGGACCGAGGTCCACTCATAACCAGAATAACTACACTAACACTGGTGCGGGGGCCTCCGCTACGCCCCATAAAGAGATTTTATCTTAATTTTTTTCCTTCTCTTTCCAATGATCTTTTTCTTTCTCTTTTTTCCCGTTTTCATTTTCTCCTTCCCAACCATCTCACTCTGAATAGTCATGGGACCACCAACTTTCTCACCAAACCTCAGGTCATTAGGGCTAAACCCTGTGATCTCCTGGGCAACCTCTCTGGAAGCCAGTAGGAGCCATGGCAGTCCCTTCTCAGGAACGGGTACTGGAGAAGTGGAACAGAGAGAAACATTATTGTAGTCCCCATTATCCCTCCCCCCCCCCTTTAGATGGGAAAAAGCTGGTGGGCGTCAGGAGGTTCACATGTTCACATGTTATTGCATTTTTGCCTTTGGCAATAACATTTGTCTCATCAATTCTTCCAAACGGCATGGCTGTATCTAACAGCGTTTCCAAAGCCGGATCAATTTCCACCTCTGTAGCCAAATCAGTCTGTGACACGGACTGACATTTCGCAGGCAGAACCAAACTAACATGAACTAACCTAGGACTAGGAGAGTCTTGTGAGTCTGGACTAGGAGAGTCTTGGGTGACTACACTTGGGAGAGGCCCCTCGGCCCACACCCCGGCAAGATTGTTACCCAGTTTGATGTCCACACCATCAACCGGCAACTCAGCATGCACACCTCTCTGCACATCACCACTCCCCAAACCTCTCTCCCATCTCTTCTCTCTCCTCTCTTCTCTTTCCTCTCTCTTCTCTCCTATATCCTCTCTCCTCTCTCCCATCTCTTCTCTCCTCTCTCCTCTCTCCTCTCTCTGTTCTACTATATCCTCTCTCCTCTCTCCCATCTCAGCGGCAGACATCACAGCGCTTGTACATTTGGAGGATTTTGCCAGATCTAGGACGTGCATTTGTGACGCGAGTGACTGCCTCTTTCAAAACCCATTTGTTTCCCATTAAAAGAAAATGACAAACGGTACTGTAACTTCCTTTCTTTGTCTCTGTGTCTGTAAGTACTAATCGACTGTGGTACGTCATGTTTTTTTTGTGATCGAATAATTTTTATTCATTGCAGCGAGATTACATTGAAAAATAGAGTTCACTTTTGTGAAAAGGAAAACGAAAAAACAAACAATAATAAAAAATATACAATAAAGATTTACATAAGTAGAGAAGAACCCACTGATAATCCCCCCTCCAACCCCCCCTGATGTCCAAGCTACCACCACTATCTTATCTCAACTTGATTTAAACTGTAAAAGGTACATAATGTTACGGTATGTTATGTTAAAGCCATAAGTGATATGTCGTATTGTAGTATTGTAGAGTAGAGTATTGTGTCGGCAAAAGTCCAAAACAAACGTCATGATCAGGAGTTGAACCAACAACTCTTGCAGTCGCGGGGCAAGTGCTCTCACCACTATAATATATATTATTATATTATATAATATAGTGGTGAGAGCACTTGCCCCGCGACTGCAAGAGTTGTTGGTTCAACTCCTGATCATGACGTTTGTTTTGGACTAACCTCAACTCTAATTATAATCATATTATATTATAATATGATTATAATTAGAGTTGAGGTTAGTTTTAACGTAAAGTTAGGGTTAAGTGTTAGGGTTCGTTCCCCAGCAGGGCAACTTAAACGTTTTCTGAAAACGTAAAAAGTTAAAAAGAAAAAATTTATATGTAAAATATGTACTTATTTGTAATATGTAGCCTACACACTTTCGATACAATACGTGAATATATTACCGTACCTTTTTTCCTGTGGTCAATCAGTACTTTATTTACATATTTTAAGCAAGATCTGTTCTGCAGCTTCAGTATAGACCTGTTCGCTGTTTACATCTTTCACCTTTTACATATCTAGCTTTGGCATGGATTGATTGTTTAGATAGCTAGCATGGCTAACAAATGCAAATAGTACTGCACGTTGTTCTGACCAGGATTACATTCCTTTCTGCTTCGGGTCTGCATGCGCATATTTGTCATGACGTCGGCGCGCGAACAGAGATAGGATCTGATATTCTATTGCAGCTTTCAGTGAGACAAAGTTGAGAAAGGTTTGGTTGATTGGTTGTTATGTGAGTGACAGCTCCTGATATTATTCATCTGAGGCATCTTTGCCTCCCTGTCAGGACATTGTTTCACCCGGAGGTGTTGTTTTTGAAAGAGGATGTATAACCGGGGCCTGCCCTGCACATTGTGCCGTGGTGATGATTTGGGCTGGAAACAAGGCTTTTTCACATATCGCGTCAAAAACAGAAACACGGATGAAACAAATTATGTTGTTTTCTGTTGATTGTTGAGTGCAGTTGATTGGGATTGTTTGTGTGTGTGCATGTGTGTTGGCATATTTATGTGAAAAATCAGGACTGATTTTGAGAATGTGTCACAGGTCGAGGAAATCGATCTGTGGACTCTGTTCTTTAGATTCCCAACCAGTGTTGGGCAAGTTACTCAGGTAGGCTAACTTGTACAGTAGGTAGGCCTACAGGTAAAGTGAAATGAGTTACTTATTACTGTACAACCTGGTGATTCTGTTGTTAGCTGTCCAGATGTCAGCTGTGGTGGAAACAAAGTCTACCTCTCTGAGTGTGGCCTTCAAATTAACTTCCATCACTGCATATTCTCTAGCCAGCAAACGTCTTTCTCTGTTGGCAGCTTGACATTGTTCTTTGTGGGGTTTAGGTACATGTATCCGTACCGAACCGTTTCAGTCAGTGTGTACCGTACCGTACCGAACGGCTGTGTAGTGTACCGAACGAATACAATGGTATGTTAACCACTAACGACTGTTCACTATCTAATATAATTAGTATTATTTAAAAAAAGAAATTACAAGTTGATTATTAATTTCAATATAGAATATTTGTTGACAGCCCTACAAGTACAATTAGTTACTGCACACTACATCACCCCTGAGTGGAACATGGAAAGCCAAACGTTCCCCCACTGTAACGAAAACCCGTAACGAACCTTGACTTCAAAACCGAGGTACGTGCCGTACCGTGGTTTTTGTGTACCGTTACACCCCTAGTATTTTCTCTATGATGCGTTGAGTTTCTATTCTTTTGTTTACATCCATCACTGGCACTGGTAGAGGCTTCCCTGTCAGGTTTTCTATGTGTCAAGTTTCACATTGTTTTTTTTTTTTATCTACTTTTTCTCCTCCTTTTTCTGAGATTTTTCTCCCATCCCAATTTACCTCTCGTGCCAATTCTCCCTCCCCTGTCCTGATCGTTGCTCGCATGTGCCCCCCACTGGCCGGTCGTAGGGAGGATAGAAGCACATGTCCCCTCCGATACATGTGGAGGCAGCCAGTCACATCTTTTCACCTGCCAGCGCGGACTCTCATTTGGCGAGGTGTAACGTGTGGGAGGCTCACACTACCCCCGCCATTTTCCTGTCTTTGCTGTGCAGGCGCCCTGACCGACCTGTAGGAGTTGCTGTTTACAACGATCAGATTACCACCCATCGACTTCCCTCCCGCTGGCTCTGCAAATTGAGTCAGTATGATGGCCGGCCCAAGCCGGAGGCAACGCTGACAGCCGGATTCGATACCGGTGTCTCTTGCGTTGGTGACGAGCGCAATGTCCGCTGCGCCACCCAGCCGCCCCAAGTTTCACATTGTTGTGCTGCCGTGTCAGATGCTTCATCAAATTAGATGTTGTATTTTTTGCACGGGCAAACTTTTTGCTCCCCCCAAATAGTTTACAACAGACAACTGTTGAATGCATACTGTTGATTGATTGATTGAAAACTTTATTAACAGATTGCAGAATGGGTACAATACAGTACAGCTCAATACACACAATTGTTAAGGGGATGCAGACCAGAGAAAGACTTTCGTCTTGTTTACATCAGGGTCCCCCATTTTCAATTCATCAGGACATATATGACATACATGACATACAGATAGTCAGTACTGCTACATCTATACATTTATGACATACCAGATTTGCAAATACAGTACTGTTTGTGATACAGAAGGAGTCAAGAAAAGGGAGTATATACATTTGACGTAGAAACTGTACATTGGAGGAGGTTGGGTGGGGGGGGGTTGGGTACTTTGGGATATTGACAACCATACTGGGTAATTTACATTGGAGGTGGTTGGGGGGGGGGGGGGGGGGGGGCGCACTGTATAAACAAGTAAAACTGTACATTGAGGGGGGGGGGGGGGGGAACAAACAAAATTGTACATTGGACTATTGACAACCATACTAGGTAAATGACTGTACATTGGAGGGGGTTGGGTTAGGATATTTACAGGGGCCAGTGTTGAATTGCAGTCTCCCGTAGGTGTCCCTTGAGAGAGGTTTTGAAAGTGGGTAGTGATCCACATTCCTTTACAGCTTTGGGTAGGGCGTTCCACATTGATGTGTCATAATTGCGAAACGTGTTTAGTCCCTTATTTGAGCCGAATCTGGGTTTAACATGATTTGTTGAGCTCCCTCTGGTGTTGTGATCGTGGTATTCACTGACCTTTGGGAAGTATTTTGACATGTACATGGGTACCTTGACATGTACATGGGTACCATGGGTAACATGTTACCTATCTTCATGCTGCTTTTTGGCTAGTAGCCAACGTGACCTCACTCTGACCTGTCATCAGACATTGCATTCTGGCAACAATGTAAAGTAGTAACGCAGCGGATTAGTAACTGTAATATAATTACAATTACAACATGCACAACAGAAAAAAAAATAATAATAAAATTGCCACTAAATCACAAAGAAACTACAAAAGAAACAAATAGAAGCACGCCGACGCCCAATGGCCTAACCGAACAGAATTTTGCTGTTACCTACTCATGCTGTATATCGATTGTCACAGGGCTGAACATGCATTCAATCAAATGCCCGTGACTACACAATGAGAAGCCCGTCTCTCCAGCCTCCACGCCCGTCCAGGGGTCGTGATGAGATAGAATTAGTACCCAGAATCCTCCTCATCGTCATCATCCCCCCCACAGCCTCTCCTGTGAGAGAGGTATCCTGGTCGCTTGTATGCTTTCTACAACGGAGTTCGGCGATTCATTTCTGGTCATGTGACATGTACGCCCAATCGTGGGACCGCAAGTGTCTACACTGGTTAAGCTTAGGCGCTCTTTCGAAGTTGGTTAAGGTTAGAGTTTGTCTTAGAGCATGGCGATAGATTCTTTCGACGGTTAAGCTTAAGCACTCTTTCGAAGTTGGTTAAGGTTAGAGTTTGTCTTAGAGCATGGCGATAGAACGCCAGGTGCTTTGCAGGCTGTTCGACGCGGAAATGGGCAAGTGGCCAATCAGATTCGCAAATCGCCGAACTCCGTTGTAGAAAGCATGGACGCCTCCCTAACCCTTCCCTCTCTTGAATGCTCTGTCAGACCTCAGCAGTCAGAGGGTCAGTGTCAGACCTCAGCAGTCAGAGGGTCAGTGTCAGACCTCAGCAGTCAGAGGGCCAGTGTCAGACCTCAGCAGTCAGAGGGTCAGTGTCAGACCTCAGCAGTCAGAGGGTCAGTGTCAGACCTCAGCAGTCAGAGGGCCAGTGTCAGACCTCAGCAGTCAGAGGGCCAGTGTCAGACCTCAGCAGTCAGAGGGCCAGTGTCAGACCTCAGCAGTCAGAGGGTCAGTGTCAGACCTCAGCAGTCAGAGGGTCAGTGTCAGACCTCAGCAGTCAGAGGGCCAGTGTCAGACCTCAGCAGTCAGAGGGTCAGTGTCAGACCTCAGCAGTCAGAGGGCCAGTGTCAGACCTCAGCAGTCAGAGGGTCAGTGTCAGACCTCAGCAGTCAGAGGGTCAGTGTCAGACCTCAGCAGTCAGAGGGTCAGTGTCAGACCTCAGCAGTCAGAGGGTCAGTGTCAGACCTCAGCAGTCAGAGGGTCAGTGTCAGACCTCAGCAGACCAGGTGACTGACTGCTGAGGTCTGACAGAGCATTCAAGAGAGGGAAGGGTTAGGGAGGGAGGACACACACACAGCATGGAGGGACAAAGACAAAAAGACACATTGAAAAAGAAGAGAGATTACGAGAGCGAGAGAGAGAGAGAGAAGAAAGAGAGAGAGAAGAGAGAGGGAGGGAGGGGAGGGAGAGGGAGAGAGACAGACAGAGAGAAATAGTATGAGAGAGAGAGAGAAATAGTAAGAGAGAGAGAGAAAGAAAGAGAGAGAGAGCGAGAGTAAGAGACAGAGAGAGTGAGAGAGAGAGAGAAGAGAGAGAGAGAATAAAATGATCTTATAAACTTAACATTGACTGCTCTGTTGGACTGAA
>NC_140174.1:25218589-25296089 GCF_963971535.1 Notolepis coatsorum | reverse complement strand
TAATAAAGTGTTTTGACTTATAAAATAAAAATGTTCCTTCGCTATCAACAATTTCTCTCTCTCTCTCTCTCTCTCTCTCTCTCTCTCTCTCTCTCTCTCTCTCTCTCTCTCTCTCTCTCTCTCTCTCTCTCTCTCTCTCTCTCTCTCTCTCTCTCTCTCTCTCTCTCTCTCTCTCTCTCTCTCTCTCTCTCTCTCTCTCTCTCTCTCTCTCTCACAAGCTGGTTCAAAATGTACCCCAGATTGCCTCTGTGTGGGGGGTCAGGTTGTCTCTGTGTGGGGGTCAGGTTGTCTCTCTGTGGGGGTCAGGTTGTCTCTGTGTGGAGAGTCAGGTTGTCTCTCTGTGGGGGTCAGGTTGTCTCTGTGTGGAGAGTCAGGTTGTCTCTCTGTGGGGGTCAGGTTGTCTCTCTGTGGGGGTCAGGTTGTCTCTGTGGGGGTCAGGTTGTCTCTGTGTGGGGGTCAGGTTGTCTCTGTGTGGGGGTCAGGTTGTCTCTGTGTGGGGGTCAGGTTGTCTCTCTGTGGGGGTCAGGTTGTCTCTCTGTGGGGGTCAGGTTGTCTCTGTGTGGGGGGTCAGGTTGTCTCTGTGTGGGGGTCAGTTTGTCTCTCTGTGGGGGTCAGTTTGTCTCTCTGTGGGGGTCAGGTTGTCTCTCTGTGGGGGTCAGGTTGTCTCTGTGTGGGGGTCAGGTTGTCTCTGTGTGGGGGTCAGGTTGTCTCTGTGTGGGGGTCAGGTTGTCTCTCTGTGGGGGTCAGGTTGTCTCTGTGGGGGTCAGGTTGTCTCTGTGTGGGGGTCAGGTTGTCTCTCTGTGGGGGGTCAGGTTGTCTCTCTGTGGGGGGTCAGGTTGTCTCTCTGTGTGGGGGTCAGGTTGTCTCTGTGGGGGTCAGGTTGTCTCTGTGTGGGGGTCAGGTTGTCTCTCGGTGGGGGTCAGGTTGTCTCTGTGGGGGGTCAGGTTGTCTCTGTGTGGGGGTCAGGTTGTCTCTCTGTGGGGGTCAGGTTGTCTCTGTGTGGGGGTCAGGTTGTCTCTCGGTGGGGGTCAGGTTCCAATCCAATCCAATCCACTTTATTTATAGAGCACATTTAAAAACAACAAAGTTGCTCAAAGTGCTGTACAAGTCCCACAACATAAGATAAAAGATAAAAATATAAAAGCACACAATAAAAAACATATATATACAATATGTCACATAAAAAAGGCAGGTCTCTCAAACTGTTTAAAAACCAAAAGCCAAAGCAAATAAATTAGTTTTGAGGCGTGATTTAAACACCTGCAGAGTGGGGGCCTGCCTAACATGCAGTGGCAGCTCATTCCAGAGCTTTGGGGCTGCCACTGCAAAAGCAGGGTCCCCCGTAAGCTTTGCCCTGGACTTGGGAACAGCCAGGAGGAGCTGATCAGAGGACCTGAGGGCCCTTGGAGGAACATAATAATAATAGATTGGATTTGTAATGCACTTTTTGTTCGCTGGGATCCCAAAGTGCTACACTACAGGGTTAAAACATAGTTAAAAAAATAGAAATAAAATAGTTATTAGTAAAACAAATAAAATAAAATACAGAATAAAAGTAAGATAAAATAGAACATAGTTAATTAAAAACATAGTATAAACAGACAATTTAATAACAACAGCGCAATAAAATTTTAATAAAAAGCTAACAGTCAAAGGCCTTCTTGAATAGGTAGGTTTTCAGGCCTGTTTTAAAAGAGTCCAGGCTCTGTGGTGCCCTCAGCTGGATGGGGAGGCTGTTCCACAGGCATGGTGCAGCCGTGCAGAAGGCTCGGTCACCCATGGTGCAGAGCCGGGTATTGGGGACCTGAAGGAGCAGGCTACCTGCGGATCTGAGGGTGCGGGTGAAGGATTGTGGAGTGATGAGTTCCTGAAGGTAGAGGGGTGCGTGTCCGTTTATGCAGTTATGGGTGATCGTCAGGATTTTGTAGTTGATCCGGGATGAGACAGGGAGCCAGTGTGTGAGTGTGGGATGGGGGTTATGTGATCGTGTTTACGGACCCTCATCAGGATCCTGGCAGCGCTGTTCTGGATGTATTGTAGATTTTGGATGCTCTTGCCAGGAATCACGATGAAGAGTCCGTTACAGTAGTCCAGTCTTGAGGAGATAAAGGCATGGACAAGCTTCTCTGCATCTGACAGGGTTAGAATGAGACGGAGTTTTGATATGTTTTTTAGGTGATAGAATGAGGTCTTGCAGAGGTGTTTTATGTGGGTGTTGAAGGTCAGGTGGGGGTCAAATTGAACCCCCAGATTTGTGACTGAGGGGGAGAGGGGGATTACCTGGCCGTCAAAGGTGAGATGTGATATGGATGAAGACTGAACCTGGTGAGGGGTGCCAATTAGGAGTGCCTCGGTTTTTTTTGCTGTTTAGTTGGAGGAAGTTGCTGTTCATCCATGCCTTTATCTCCCCAAGACAGGTGGTGAGGCATGACAGAGCTGCAGAGGGGTTTGGGGCCGTTTTTATGTAGAGTTGTGTGTCATCGGCATAACAGTGGAAGGACATTCCATGTCTGCCGATGACACGACCGAGGGGGAGCATGTAGGTGATGAATAGAATGGGACCAAGAACCGACCCCTGCGGAACACCACAGGTGACCTCGAGCAGCCTGGACTTGTGTCCTCCCAGTGAGACATATAGGTAGGACTGGAACCACTGTAGTGCATGGTCCGACAGTCCAACAGTGTTGTGGAGGCGCTCCAGGAGGATGGTGTGGTCCACAGTGTCAAACGCCGCTGTCAGATCGAGGAGGATAAGGAGTGATGGTGATCCTGCGTGAGCAGTCATTAGGAGGTCATTCGTCACCCCAGCAGGTTCCAGGGTTTCCGTTGTCCGGTAATTACCGTTTTTTTACGGGGGAAATCTGTTTAAGTCCGACATATTTAAATATCTCTGGTCATAATGTCCTGTGAAAATAATTCCCTCTAAGCACAATTTGAATTGTATTAAAATAGTTACATTTGTTTCATTGTTGCTTCACCAAGCAGGTCTAATAATGACAACGATGTGTGTTCCTATATCATATCACGCGCACAGCAAGTTTGCAGCGCGACCTGTGGTTTGCTGATGAGAATGGCGGGGCGGGAGCGTGATGCTGGATTAGCAAGAAGCATGCAACTGCAGAGCCGCAGATCTCACAGCTGTGCCAGCACAGTGCAATACTCCAATTCAGCCATTGGCAATTCAGCCATTGGGTGGGTGGCGCTGCTGAGCGGTCCCCAGACCGGACCTGAGAGCGCCGCTGGCTCTGCGGCTCTGCAGTTGCATACTATTGGGATTAGTTTATCGCTTCGTTGGGAGGCGGAGATAGATTTCAGTGAACCCCACGATAATGTTGCCGTCTCTCTTTCTCTGCCAAATTTCTCAGTTCTTCGCTTGATATAATTAATACAAATGTCCAATATAACGGAATTCGTTAGCTCATAAAAATGTGATTATAACAGACTGCTGTTTAATGTCGGGCCGACTGCCCACAGACACCTATTTGATTTCAAGTCAGCAGCAGCACGGAGACTGTATACGCAAAAGTAGCCTAGTTTTAAGTTAAAATATTATAAATCTACATGCCTTGAGGATGTCATTCTTTATATAGCCTGCCTATCAATTGTTTTTAAGCTCAATAAACTGACCGGAATTTATCACATTTGTCCGGGAGATTGAAATCTTGCAGGACACGGAGACCGGCACCAATATTTTCGAACGGAAACCCTGGCAGGTTCGAGAGGTAGCCCGGTGCCAGGCCGTCCAGACATTTAAAAACAAACAGTAAAACCTTAAAATCAATTCTAAAACGCACAGGAAGCCAGTGGAGGGAAGCCAGTACAGGGGAAATGTGCTCTTGCTTACGTGTTCCAGTTAGCAGATGAGCAGCGGCGTTCTGGACTAACTGCAAGCGAGAGAGGGAGGCCTGACTGACGCCAACTTATACGGCATTGCAATAGTCAAGGTGAGAGGTCATAAAAGCATGGATAACAGTTTCAAAAACACTACGGGATAAAAAAGGTTTGACCTTGGACAGCCTCCTAAGCTGGAAAAAGCTCTTTCCAACTACAGTATTGATCTGTTTGTCCAACTTATGGTCACAATCGATCTTCACCCCTAGATTGGTGACAGTTGGCTTCACAAAAAGTCCAAGGGGGCCCAAGTCACCAGGAGGAGACACATGCCCATTGCTGGGACCAAACAACATAACCTTCCTCATTGAGAAGTAAACAATTTAATGCCAACCATGCTTTGACATCATCAAGGCATGCTAACAATGGTTTCAACGGGTTGTGATTGTTCCTTTTCAATGGCAGGTAGATCTGACTGTCATCTGCCTAGCAGTGCAAGGAGACGCCATGTTTTCTGAGTATAGATCCTAAGGGGAGCAAATATAGCACAAATAAAATTGGCAGAAGAATTTTGCCCTGGGGCACCCCGCAGGGGAGAGGTGCTGTGGAGGATACAGCGTCATGGTGGATAACGTCCGGCTACAGTACCAACATACCCCCACATACCTCGGTGTGAAGCTTGACAGAACACTGTCATTCAAACAACACCTGGAAGGTGCCAGGGGAAAAACCACTGCCCGTGCCACGCTGATACGACGACTAGCCGGCACCACATGGGGAGCCTCAACAAAGACACTGCGCATCTCCTCACTGGCCCTGGTGTTCTCTGCCGCTGAGTACTGCGCCCCGGTCGCGTGAATGCCTTCTACAACGCTGTTCCAGTTCCGCATTGCCGTTTTGCGCTCTGATTGGCCGAGCGCGCGCATGAGCCGCGACGCGCTCCTCAGCCAGGCTCCGCTTAAGGCAATTTATACAAATGGAAGTATTGATTACGCCGTAACGAATCATTAAAAAAATCATGACAAACTATAAATCGCGAATTAACACTTTGACTGCCGGGAACCGTCTTTAGACGTCTTTGCTGGCCATGCTAAAGTTTCCGGAGGACGCGTTACGTCGTCCTTATATCAATATTTCAAAAATCTGCGATCGGATTCATATGTCCCCTCCGCTGGCCTGAGATCCACCAGCAGGACCCACTGAGCTCTCTGGCGGTTCAGGAGCGCCATCTGGTGGCCGATCGGCGCAATCGCCAAACAGGATGTGGCATAGAGGTTGTCCTAGACGTCCGTAGTACTTCCGGGCGCTCGCTATAGGTCATGGGACTCTGGCTCGTCACGCTACACGGTGATCGATTGGCAATAACTCGATAAACAACATGATTTGGACGTATATACCATTATACAAGCTGGAGATGGACCGGGTAAAAATATATCCCATAATGATAAGATTTCTACTCTACGATGATCGCCCAACGGCGCGCGGAGACTGGGGTGAGTTTCAGCGTGTAACGTTACCGTCTTCGATACTAACTGCTATTATCAACATTTGACCCACATTAGATGATTGGTATAACGCTGCCCACGGAATTATAAACGCCCCCTCGCCCATCCGGTCAACATCAGATGACGTGTAGTAACTTCTAGAAGTACGTCTAGTTGGAATTTTTTATATCAGGCTGATTGCCATCAAACTGTATTTCATCATCAATATAATGCATTTGGGGCTATATATCACGTTCTGGAGAAAGCTGCAGAAAGAGATGAAAACATACTTATACATTAGACCATACTTTACTATGAATATGTGAATGAAAAAGTTTAACGTTGCTACACAATGAACAATACATATAGGACTTTGAATGGGCCCTAATAATGGCAATGTAGCAATAGAATTTAAAAAGTTATAGCCCTGCAAAGAAGGGGACTTTCTCCATAGACAAATAGCACTGGCAATCTATGGTATATCATGAATTTAACCTTAGGCAGCCAAAGTGTTAACCGGTGGCTACAACAACACACAGTAACTACATGCATCATTGTTTACAACTGGACACGGACGCGTTAAACTAACCTAAAGTTAGTTGTTCACCAACAATCTACAGACACAAACAAACACAGAACCGGACTGTTATATTAAATGAATTGATTGCTGTTTAACGCGTCCGTGTCCATTTTTTTTTTTTTTTTTTTTTTTTCATCTTTTTCGCCCTCCTTTTTCCTCCGATTTTCTCCCATCCCAATGTTAGTCGTTATGCCAATTCCCAATCCCCTTCCTGGTCGCTGCGCACTTACCCCCCACAGTCGGTCTGGGAGAGTGGAGGCTATCACGTGCTTCCTCCGACACACGTCTAGCCAATCAACCGCTTCTTTTCACCTGGCAGCGCGGACTGTCACTGAGAGGGCGTAGCGTGTGGAAGGATCACACTATCCCACTTAGATCCTATCCGCGCTTAGCAGGCGCCCCGACCGAACTGTAGGAGTCGCTGTTTACAACGACCCGGACCCACCCGCCAGCTTCTCCCACCCTCTAATACTGCCAATTGTATTAGTGTGAACGGCCAGCCAAGCTGGTGACAACCCCGGAGCTATGAGCTGGATTCGAACAGGCGAATCCAGCGTCTCTGGGGTTGGTGACGAACGCAATCTCCGCTACGCCACCTGACCGCCATCCGTGTCCAGTTGTAAACAATGATGCATGTAGTTACTGTGTGTTGTTGTAGCCACCGGTTAATTCGCGATTTTTTATTGGTTTGTCATGACAAACCAATTACATAATCCAACATGTGTAAAGGCACAACATATTCCAGTTAAGGGTATATTTTTTTAATTATTCGTTACGGCGTAATCAATACTTCCATTTGTATAAATTGCCTTAAGCGGAGCCTGGCTGAGGAGCTGGCTGAGGAGCTGGCTGAGGAGTGCGTCGCGGCTCATGCGCATGCGCGCGCTCGGCCAATCAGAGCGCTAAAAAACGGCAACGCGGAACTGGAACAGCGTTGTAGAAGGCATTCACGTGCCCCGGTCTGGTGCCGTAGCACCCACGTGAAGAAGCTGGATGTTGTTCTCAACAGCGTCCTGCGGACAGTCTCTGGTTGCCTACAAGCCACACCGGTAAACCAACTGCCCGTACTCGCTGGTATTGCCCCGGCTACCATCAGACGAGAAGCAGCCACACACTGGCCCTTTCCCGCAACGCACAGATCAGTGCATCCCGCCTCCTTCACAATACCACCACAGAGACACCACGACGTGTGCGCCTAAAGTCACGGCGCCCCTTTTCCATGCAAGCCTACAGGCTACTCCACACAACACCATCTGACACTTCCAAGGCCTCCTGGGTCAGGATGAGATGGAGGGACCAGTGGAGGTCAGCAGAACCATCCAGACTGCACCTCTTCATCAATGACCCTCTGGACGTCCCTGGTCAGGACTTGCCCCGGAAGCAGTGGACAACCCTCAACCGCCTAAGGACCGGCGTCGGACGCTACGGCGCCTCAATGAAGAGGTGGGGCCTCAAGGACAGTGCCTCATGCGAGTGTGGAGCCCCTGCACAGACTGTGGAACATATCATCACCAGTTGCCCCAAACACTGGCCACCGTATGGAGAACGCGGTCTGATGGAACTGGACGATGAAACGTTGGCCTGGCTTGCCTCAACAGAGCTGCAGGTCTAAAGACACACGCCAGAAGAAGAAGAGGATACAGCATCACAGCACAAACACACCTCTCGGACAAATATGACCTGAAAAACTCCAGGGCTGAGCCTTTAATGCCAACCCAGTGCTCCAGACAGGAGAGCAGAATATTGTGATCCACTGTATCGAAGGCAGCAGTGAGATCCAAAAGTACAAGGATAAGAGAGTCAGTGGCCAAAAGGATATCATTAAAAACTCTTAAGAGTGCAGTCTCGGTACTGTCCAGTGCTCTAAAACCGGATTGGATAACCTCTAGAATGCCATGTGTGTCTAGGAAAGACATTAACAATTTTTTCCAACGTTGAATAGCCCGGTGCAACAGCCCCGTGAACAGTCGTCCTCCTCCCCTTCAGAACAGCTGTTTATCAGATCGAAAACCAAGTCTTCTCCATCAGAATCTTCGTAATCTGAAGAACTCTCCGATGCAGAGTCATCGACACAATTAACAAAGTCCAATATGTACTCGTTCATTAGATCCGATGCATCAATTGCTGTTCCTGATGCAGAGAATTTGTTGAGTGCAGCTGCCAACGTTTGCGCATCCATCATGACGAGGTTGGAAAAAAAATAAGTAAACACAAGTCCATGTGCTCATTGTATTTATGCGAGTCACTCCAAACTCCGAGGCACTCCCCTTCATTCACATGCAAATTTAACTCCACCCCACGCAAGTTTCAAGTTCAAGTTCAAGATTCTTTATTAGTTGTCATACAAAAATACAGAATACCTTTATATGAAATGCTTTTTTCTGTTTTGCTCCTGAGAGTGTGCTTGATAAAAATAGATAAAGTATAAAACAGAAAGTAAAAAATATGCAAACAAGTGTAAACAAAAGTGTTCAATATACATATACAATATACAATACAGAGTAGAAAAGATTTGTAACGGAGTTACAATACAATATACAGTACAATGCAGAAATGGGATGAGGTACAATTTAGGGTAAGGTGCAATGAGGTATGAGTTGTAGTGCAGATCTCTTTACCAATAAATATAAAGTGTGTTAAAGTGTCTAAAGTGGGTAAAGTGGGTGCTACAGTGAGTTGTTTATTTAAAGTGAGTGTGTACGTGTGGATGTGTGTGCTGTGAGTGTATTTGATGGTTTGTTACATAGTGTTATTGTCGTTGAGCACCCTGATGGCCTGGGGATAGAAGCTCCTTCTGAGTCTCTCTGTGCTGGCCATGAGACTCCGGTATCGCTTGCCTGACCGCAGCAGTTCAAAGAGGCAGTTGTTTGGGTGACTAGAGTCTTTAATTATTCTCTTAGCCTTACCCCTGTAACGCTTGTTGTAAATGTCTTGGAGAGTGGGAAGCCCACCTCCAATTGTGCGTTCGGCTGAACGGGCCACTATCTGTAGTCTGCTACGGTCTTGTGCAGTGCTATTCCCAAACCAGGAGGTGATATTGCCAGTCAGGATGCTCTCTATTGTGCATGAGTAGAAGTTCTTAAGCTCTTCTGACTCACTTTGAACTTCCTTAGGCGCCTAAGGAAGTAGAGGCGTTGCCGTGCCTTCTTGACTACACTGTCCCTGTCAAGTCCTCGGATATGTGGACTCTCTCTACTGGTGCCCCGTCGATGCTGAGGGGGCTGTAGTCCCTGACCCCCGACCTCCTAAAGTCCACAATCATCTCTTTTGTTTTGCTGACGTTCAGTGAGAGGCAGTTCTCCTGACACCACGCGGCAGATCCTCTACCTCTTCCAGGTAGGCCCTCTCATCGTTTGCAGAGATCAGGCCCACCACTACTGTGTCGTCAGCAAATTTTATGATTGTGTTGTTGTTCCGCTGTGCCACACAGTCATGTGTGTACAGCGAGTAGAGGAGGGGACTCAGAACACAGCCCTGGGGGGCCCCTATGTTGAGGGTGATGGATGAGGAGGTGCAGTTGCCTGCTCTCACCACCTGGGGTCTTCCCGTCAGGTCATAGTTCAAGCCCAGGTCCCTGAGCTTGGCTACGAGTTTGGAGGGGACTATGGTATTGAATGCTGAGCTGTAGTCGATGAATAGCATTCTCACATAGTTCCCCTGCCTCTTGTCCAGGTGTGATGCTGCTGTGTGCAGCACATGGGCTATGGCGTCCTCCGTGGACCTGTTGGGGCGATATGCAAATTGCAGGGGGTCCAGGTTGATGGGGAGGGAGGAACAGATGTAGCCCTTCACAAGCTTCTCAAAGCACTTCATGGCTATGGAGGTGAGCGCTACAGGGCGATAGTCGTTGAGGCAAGCGGGCGTGGATTTCTTGGGTACAGAGATAATGGTGGACTTCTTCAGACAGGTGGGGATGACAGCCTGTTCTAAGGACAGGTTAAATATGTCAGTGAATACCGGGGCCAATTGGTCGGCACATACTTTTAGGACGCGGCCGGGGATACCGTCTGGTCCTGCTGCCTTCCTGATATTCACTTTCTTTTTTTTATTTGAATTTTTTTGTATTTCTTTTTTTATTATTATCTTTTCCCCCCTCCTTTTTCCGTTTTTCTCTCATCCCATTAGTCGTTATGCCAATTCCCAATCCCCTTCCTGGTTGTTGCGCACTCTACCCCCTACCGTCGGTCTGGGAGGGCTTCCTCCGACACATGTGTAGCCAGCCCACCGCTTATTTTCACCTGGCAGCGCGGACTCTCACTGGGGGAGTGTAACGTGTGGAAGGGTCACACTACCTCCCCCAGATCCTTCCCTCGCTGTGCAGGCGCCCCACCGGCTTTCTCACCCGCTGACACTGCCAATTGTGTCAGTATGGACGGTCTCTGCGGTGGTAGACAGGCGCTTAGTCCGCTGCGCTACCCGGCCGCCCGATATTCACTTTCTTAAAGGTCCTCCTCACCTCATGTTCTGTTATCCTGAACACTGAGTCTCCATCGGCAGTGGCTCCCCCCTCTATTGCAGTGGTATGTAGGCTGGTGTTGTTATTCACAGCCTCAAACATTGCATAGAAGGTATTGAGATCATTTGCCAAGGAGATGTCACTGTTCAGCTTGAGGGAGGTGCCTTTGTAATCTGAGGGGGAAAACAGTCTCAGAGCAGCATGACTTTAAACAAGGAAATGTTACTTTTATAGATACTATAACCGTTAGCTTTTATAGTAAAGATGTTCTTAAACATTCAAACTGTGATAATATGGAAATATATCCGAAATGAGGACGTAAGTGCTGGGCACGGTCACATATTATGATATATATAAATATAATCAGTTTGTCTCTGTGTGTATAGCATCAGTTTGTCTCTCTTGTGTATATGATCAGTTTGTCTCTCTGTGTATAGCATCAGTTTGTCTCTCTGTGTATAGCATCAGTTTGTCTGTGTGTGTATAGCATCAGTTTGTCTCTCTGTGTATATGATCAGTTTGTCTCTGTGTGTATAGCATCAGTTTGTCTCTCTTGTGTATGGGATCAATCTGTCTCAGAGGGTCAGGTTGTCTCTGTGTGGGGGGTCTGTGTGCATGTATTGTTTTTTTTGTAGTTCATCATTTTATAAAATAATTGTATCATCTAGTTATAATATAATTGACTAAGATTCGATTGTGCTGTATTTATGTTGGAGTTGAACTTGTGACAATAAAGGTGGTTTATAGATTCAAATTCTCTCTCCAGTTGAATTTTCAGGGAAAAGCAGAATAGTTCAACCTTTCACCAGACACAGAATCCATTGACAGAGTCTCACCATTGATGTTTACTCAACACACTCACCACACCATGTAGCTTTTTCCTTCTCTTCAGGTGAAAGGTCAAGATGTCAAACTTCCTCATTAATTCAGCCAATCACATGGCTTCTTCAGCAATGGCTGATCACCTGGAGGAAATTTGCCGTTTTCATCATGACTGTGTGTGTGTGTGTGTGTGTGAGAGTGTGAGTGAGTGAGTGAGTGAGTGAGTGAGTGAGTGAGTGAGTGAGTGAGTGAGTGAGTGAGTGCGAGAGAGAGAGAGAGAGAGAGAGAGAGAGAGAGAGAGAGAGAGAGAGAAATGATGCAACAAACCATTCAAAATAAATACTTTACAACTCAACAAAAAACAAAAAACAAAAACAAACAAAACCCAACAAACAAACAAACAAAACAAACAAACAAAAAAATCAATTAGGGACAACGATGCTGAAACTGAACTAAATTGTCATTTGAATTTTCCCCCATGGAAAAAAAACTCTAAGGTCGCTTTCACACAGGGGCTGTTTGGTCCGGACTATCGGACCAGAATTCGATAGTCCGGTTTTTCGGGTTTGTGTGAATGTGCGTCGAACTCGGTCCGCGGACCAAACACACGAACTCTGGTCCGACCAAAAACATAGGTCTCGGTTCGCTTCATCGGACCAAACGCAAACCAAATATAGGAAGTGCTTATTATTACCACTGCTCGCAGCATTCACTGCAAAACAAGCACACTGCATCTATCTATCTCTCTATCTATCTCTCTATCTCTCTATCTCTCTATCTCTCTATCTCTCTATCTCTCTATCTATCTATCTATCTATCTATCTATCTATATATCTATATATCTAACTGTGCATCTTGGGAAGAAGGAAGAAAAAACGCGGCTTATTATATTATTACCGAGGCGCACGGCATTGGATCAATGGATCAATGCCACGTCAAAACTCGCCTCCGCTGATCTGGAGGGCTCGCAGTCCACACACAGACACACACGCGCGCGCGCGCGCGCGCACACACGGGCTCGCAGCCACACACACATTTCCACTGTCCAATAGACGAGCGCCCTTTTCGACCGCGTGACATTGTTCAGAAAGTTCGGTGCGCCTGACAGATTGCTATGTGAACGCAGGTGAACCAAATGAAGAATGCAACAATGTTGCAACTTCACCACCAGAACCGCACCGAGTCCACCAAAAC
Source organism: Notolepis coatsorum (assembly GCF_963971535.1). NCBI lineage: Eukaryota > Metazoa > Chordata > Actinopteri > Aulopiformes > Paralepididae > Notolepis > Notolepis coatsorum. Next base: position 25,283,722 of record NC_140174.1, on the reverse strand, counting down.
TATATGTGAAAGCGACCTAAGTGATCTAAGGTTCTGGGTGCATCAGAGAGAGAGACACCGGAGAGGCACTGTAGAAACTGTAGTTCTGAGAAGAGCGTATCTAGCTTCACCTTTCCCCGTGTGGTACTACACAGCAGGCCTTTGTGTGTGTGTGACAGGCTACAGTCAAATCCTTTTTTTGCTGACGTTCAGGGAGAGGCAGTTCTCCTGACACCACTGTGACAGATTCTCTACCTCTTCCAGGTAGGCCCTCTCGTCGTTGGCAGAGATCAGGCCCACCACTACTGTGTCATCAGCAAATTTGATGATTGTGTTGTTGTTCCGCTGTGCCACGCAGTCATGTGTGTACAGGGAGTAGAGGAGGGGGCTCAGAACTCAGCCCTGGGGGGCCCCTATGTTGAGCGTGATGGATGAGGAGGTGCAGTTGCCTGCTCTTACCACCTGGGGTCTGCCCGTCAGGAAGTCCAAGACCCACTGGCAGAGGTCATAGTTCAAGCCCAGGTCCCTGAGCTTGGCTATGAGTTTGGAGGGGACTATGGTATTGAATGCTGAGCTGTAGTCAATGAACAGCATTCTCACATAGTTCCCCTGCCTCTTGTCCAGGTGTGATGCTGCTGTGTGCAGCACATGGGCTATGGCATCCTCCGTGGACCTCTTCCTCCATGTCAATATCCTCTACCGCCACTTCCTCCACTCTGACCCCCCCACCTGTGTCCTTTGACTCTGTTCCATCAACAGTTCCTCCTTCCTCTTGACTATGTATCTTGTCCTTGCTGACACCAGCCCCTCCACCCTGTCCCTGCAGATCAACTCCATCCTCACCATCCACCCCATTTTCACTTCCATCCTCTGTAACCTGTTCTACCACGATCCCCCCCCCCTCATTTTCATCCCCAGCATCTGTCCCTTGTACTACGTCTCCTACCTTTCTTCTGTCTCCCTCATTCTTATCATTCCTATCTGGTACAATAGCCTTTCCAGAAGCCTCCCCACCACCCCTCTTCCCCACCCCCCTCAACACCTTGATTCAAACCCCAAGCTGTTTTTCCTTCCTTTGTTGCGCCCTTCCCATCATTTGCCCCCCTGCTGGGCCCCTCACCTGGGCAGGCTTTTCTTAAATGCCCCTCTTTTCCGCATCCAAAACACCTCATATTCTGTGTTGTTGCAAAAATAATATACTCAAAACCGTCTACTACCACTTTAAAATTTAGATCCAACTCCTCTTCGCGTTTGTTCATGATAATGAACGTCTGCCTTCTGTGAGAAACTACATGCTGTAACTCAGGTGCTTTACAACCTGAAGACATCTTCTTTAATGGAGATACAATCTTCCCATATCTGGCGAGTTCCCTCAAGATAAGTTCATCGCCTATCAACGGGGGAACATTCGCCAACGTCACCTTTTTTGCAGGTGTTGTGAGCGGCATCACCGATACGAACGTGTCATGTATTACCAGCCCGTCTATTATTCGTTTATTTACTTTCATCAAATCGTCCACAAAGATTACGACACCGCCGTTCGTCCTTGCCGCAGATTTATCGCTCGGAGCCCCCACCACCCTCGCAACAGCCAGACTACAGTCCTCCACTGAGCAGGGAAATGACGGCGAGACTTTAAAACCATGCTTCCTGGTCAGCTTTGCGAAATCCATGTCGTTGGCAACAGACCGTTGACCAAACGAACACTGACTTCAACCCACCAACCACACACAACCAGTCAAATAAAAAGCACTCTAATTCACAATTTGACACACAACATTATAAATAAAAAAGTTAGAAAACTCACTTTCACACCGCAGACTCTCCTCACTCAAAAACACCGCTCCGTCCCCAAACACACGCATGCGCACAGAGAGAGAGAGAGAGAGAGAGAGAGAGAGAGAGAGAGAGAGAGAGAGAGAGAGAGAATACCTAAAATGATCTCATAAACTTAACATTGACTGTTCTGTTGGACTGAAGCCTCATGGACCCACACCAATTTGCCTACAGAACCAACAGGTCTGTGGATGACACAGTCAACACAGCCACTCATCACCTGCTGCAACACCTGGAAACCCGCAACTCATACGCCCGCATTCTGGTTATGGACTTCAGTTCCGCATTCAACACAATTATCCCAGCCAAACTCATCAATAAACTACTGGACATGAACATTGACCCCTGCATCTGCCACTGGATCTATAGCTTCCTCTCCAACAGACAACAGAAGGTCAAAATAAATAACATCACATCCCACCCTTTATATCTCAGCACAGGAGCCCCCCAAGGCTGCGTCCTTTCACCCTGGCTTTTCTCCCTATACACCAACCTGCTCATATCCCTCCACAACTCCGTAAAAATATATAAATATGCAGACGACACCCTTATAGGCCTCATCACAGACAATAACTAAACAGAATACTACACACAAATCAACCACACAATCACCTGGTGCACAGACAATAACCTCCTCCTCAACTCATCAAAAACCCAAGAACTCATCATCGACTTCAGACGCCAGCCAAACCCCAAAACCCCCATATCCATCTCCGGCATGAATGAATGAATGATGAATGAATGAATGAATGAATGAATGAATGAATGAAAACTTTATTTAACAGATTGCAGAATGGGTACAATACAGTACGGCTCAATACATACAATTGTTAAGGGGATGCAGACCTGAGAAAGACGTTTGTCTTGTTTCCATCAGGGTCCCCCATTTTCAATTCATATAGACATATATGACATACATGACATACAGATAGTCAGTACTGCTACATCTATACATTTATGACATACCAGATTTGCAAATACAGTACTGTTTGTGATACAGAAGGAGTCAAGAAAAGGGAGTATATACATTTGACGTAGAAACTGTACATTGGAGGAGGTTGGGTGGGGGGGGTTGGGTACATTGGGATATTGACAACCATACTGGGTAATTTACATTGGAGGTGGTTGGGGGGGGGGGGGGGGGGGGGGGCACACTGTATAAACAAGTAACACTGTACATTGAGGGGGGGGGGGAGGAGACACTGTACAAACAAACACAATTGTACATTGAACTATTGACAAAACCATACTAGGTAAACCCATAGTCACCACAGATTCCTTCAAATTTCTCGGCACTCACATAAGCAATAACCTCAAATGGAAAACCAACACAGACCACATACACAAAAAAGCAAATCAAAGACTCTTCTTTTTCCGCCAGCTCAAGAAATACAGAGTCAAAATACATCTCCTGCTCCGTTTCTACCAGGCCATTATACAAAGCATCCTCACCTTCTCCATAACTGTTTGGTACAGCAATCTGTGTCTCAAAAAACAAACTACAAAGAATCATCAATAAATCCTCAAAAATAATCCGCACCCCCCTCCCTTCTCTCGAATCACTCCACCGCCAAATCACAATCAGGAGAGCCAGAAAAATCATCTCTGACCCCACTCACCCAGCACACCACATCTTCCAGCTGCTGCCCTCCGGGAGGCGCTACAGATCCCTGACCACCAAAACATCGCGGTTCAAAAACAGCTTCTTCCCCACTGCCATACGGACACTGAACTCCCTGTAGTACCCCCCCCCCCCCCCCTCCCTGTAGTACCCCCCCGCAACCCCCCTTACCTCTGCTGACACGGACAACTCTGAACTGTAATCTATGTAATTGTGTTTTCTTTTAACTGCATGTATTATGTATGTAATGTAAGTGATGTTATATGTTCTATGTTAGAACTATGCTGTAACATGCTGCACTGAAACCAAATTCCACCAGCCTGGCTGGGTGGTCATTAAAGAAATTGATTGATTTTGTTTGTTTGTTTGTTTATTAACACAGTTAAACAGAAGTAAAAACAATACATAATAAGTTATAACGATTGTGAAGGAGAAGTTAGAAGCCTAGAGGCTTATCAAGAACGTCCCCCGTTTTATAAAATCAAACATACAAAAATACAAGAATATGCATATTATAAAATACCAGAATACATTTAAAAGATTCGTGTTAATACAAACATACATACACACAGTACATACATGGATATACTGTGTACATAATAATATATAACAACCCACCCACCTGCCTATAAACCTACCCACCCACATAACCAAATGCATACCTACATGTATGACCTGTTATCTATCTACTACTTTTGGATGAGAATTTCTTTGTAGTTTGCTTTAAAAATAAGCAGAGATGGAGATTTCCTCAGCATAGGATCAGCTGCATTCCAAAGATTGGACCCTCTATACCTCACTGAGAACTGCCTAAGTGAAGTACCACAATAAGGTATATGCAGGTCCCTGGACTGACGTGTAGCATATGAATGGACATCTGAATTAAAAGAAAAAAAACTATTAAAACCATTTGGTAGATTGTGATCATGAATGCATTTGTACACAAATATACATATCTGTAAAGAATTAACCTCAGACACAGTCAGAATGTTTAGTTTCTTGAAAAGAGGAGCAGATGGTTCAAATCGATCTGAGAGGGTTGCCAGTCTAACAAATCTTATGTAAGGAAAGATAAGACTATAATACAGGATTAAAAAACAACTTCTATTTATCAATGAACACACCTTCCTAATTATACCTACTGACTTCATTGCTTTTTTACAAACATGATCAATGTGTTTTTTCCAATTTAGTTTATCATCAACTAGGATCCCTAAAAACTTTGTTGAAGTTACTTGTTTGATTTCGGTGTTACTGATCAATATCTTTGCCTCCTTTTTCGAATAACTTTTACCTTTATTACAAAATACAATAAAATTAGATTTTTCTACAAGATAAACCATAATTTGCTTCCCTAATTAATACTGCAAAATTCTCATGTGACATTATAATGTTGGTGTCATCAGCAAACAAGATCGAGAATACTCTAGGAGATACCCAAGCAAAATCATTTATATAAATCAAAAATAAAAGGGGGCCAAGTATAGAGCCCTGAGGAACCCCACAGACTAGCTTTGCCCTGTCAGAGTCATCGCCATTTATGGAAACAAACTGTTCCCTATTATAAAGATAGTCACTGAGCCATTTAATCACGTCGCCAGCCAAACCATACCTCTGAAGCAAGAAATTGATTGATTGATTGAAGAATGTATACTATATAAAAAGCAGAAGGTGAAAAGAGAAGGAAGGTGTGTTTAAATGAAAGAAAAAGCATTTGAATATAAGGATTTTATAATAAAAGCATTATTGTCCACGACCAAGTGTGTGTGTGTCTCTCTAGACTACAAGGTTTTTGTATCCAAATGTTGCCCTATGTCAAGTTTCAAGTTTCTTTAATAGTTGTCATACAGAAGTACAGAATACTTTTATACAAAATGCTTCTTTCTGTTACGCTCCAGAGACTGTGCTAGACAAAAGATAAGTATGAAATAAAATAAGATAAGTATAGCAAGTAAAAGTAAAAAATAGAAGTAAAAAATAGAAGTCACGTACGTAGACACAAGTGTTCAGTATGTACATATGTACAATGTTCAATGCAGGATAGCAGTAACTGAGTTACCATACAATATACTATGCAATTTAGTAATATACAATATAATATATAGTGCAGAGCAGAAATGTGTGTGGTCCATGTCAAGTCCTCGGATATGTGGGCTCCGAGGTACTTAAAACTGTTCACTCTCTCAACCGGTGCCCCGTCGATGCTGAGGGGGCTGTAGTCCCTGACCCCCGGCCTCCTAAAGTCCACAATCATCTCCTTTGTTTTGCTGACGTTCAGGGAGAGGCTGTTCTCTTGGCACCATCCCGCCAGGACCTTGACCTCTTCCAGGTAGGCCCTCTCGTCGTTTGCAGAGATCAGGCCCACCACTACTGTGTCGTCAGCAAATTTGATGATTGTGTTGTTGTTCCGCTGAGCCACACAGTCATGTCTACCCGTCAGGAAGTCCAAGACCCACTGGCAGAGGTCATAGTTCAAGCCCAGGTCCCTGAGCTTGGCTATGAGTTTGGAGGGGACTATGGTATTGAATGCTGAGCTGTAGTGTATGTGTAGCTCACATAGTTCCCCTGCCTCTTGTCCAGGTGTGATGCTGCTGTGTGCAGCACATGGGCTATGGCATCCTCCGTGGACCTGTTGGGGCGGTATGCAAATTGCAGGGGGTCCAGGTTGATGGGGAGGGAGGAGCAGATGTAGCCCTTCACTAGCTTCACAAAGCACTTCATGGCTATAGAGGTGAGAGCTACAGGGCGATAGTCGTTGAGGCAAGCAGGCTTGGATTTTTTGGGTACAGGGATGATAGTGGACTTCTTCAGACAGGTGGGGATGACAGCCTGTTCCAAGGACAGGTTAAATATGTCAGTGAATACCGGGGCCAGTTGGTCGACACAGACTCAGCAGCCCCCCATCCCCCCCCTCCCTTTGTTGCAGTGACCTGTGGGCTGGTGTTGTTATTACCAGCCTCAAACCTCGCATAGAAGGTGTTGAGATCATTTTGCTAAGGAGATGTCACTGTTCAGCTTGAGGGAGGTGCCTTTGTAATCTGTCATCGTTCTGAGGCCCTGCCACATAGCTCTGGAGTCAGCCTGTTCAAATTACAGTTAAATGTTATCCCTGTAGCGCCTTTTTGCTTCTTTCACTGTCTCGACTACAACTGTGTGAAATTGGATTATTTTTTCAATTTGGGACTTTTGAGTTATTAACCACCTCCCACAGAGGTGGAATATTCCATTTAAATAAATATTGGCTCTACCACTGATTAAAACAATATATATATTTCAGTGACGGCAGAAAAACGTTTTGACCTCCCTATTTATGTTTACATGTTTCACTCTGTGCACAAAAAACACGCTGTAAAAAGTCACGTTATCTCAACTTACAGTGTATTTTCAATAACCTTTTTTCATTGTCTTTTGTTGTTAGTTGTTGAATCAACTAAATAGGAACTACGTATCTAATATTCACTTTCTCCTGTCCAGTTCTAAATAGAACAATATATAAAATTAAGCATTACATCACACGCAGGAGTGGTTTGTGAACAATAAACCATGCCTAGGGGTGGTCGTTAGGCCCGAGGCGCAGCTGAGGGTCGTTAGACCCCCCTAGGCATGGTTTATTGTTCACAAATCACGACTGCAAGTGGTGTAAAGCTTTTATACAACTGCCAGATTCATCCAACCTTATTTCTATACAATAAACACACATTAATCGAAGATTTATTGAAAAAACCATCCGCCAGAAAAAGTAGTTCCCACAACTACAAAAAAGACAAGTTGCCTCCATGTGGAAGCAGCTTGAAGTGCATCCAACCAAACTAACACATCCAACTGTGTGTTATTGGAATGATTGAGAGAAGTTGCCTCATGTGGAAGCAGCTTGAAGTGCATCCAACCAACTAACACATCCAACTGTGTATTATTGGAATGATTGATTGAAAATGTTATTACCAGATGCAGAATGGGTACAATACAGTACGGCTCAATACACACAATTGTTAAGGGAATGCAGACCTACTTTCCATAGAACTTCATTCTTAGATGCTTCTATATAAAGTAGGTAAAACAAATTTAAAAGTTTTCTTTGCCCTATAGGAAAAAAACATTTTCTTCGCCCTATTCTTTTATTTATTTTTTTAAACCTACTGTAGAGGGCCTAAACTTAACCAGTTGGAAACCAAGCGTACAGTAATAAAATTAGCAATCAATCAATCAATCAACTCAATAGGCCATGCTCACTTAGAACAGCGCAGCACCCAGCTCTCTGACTATCCCCCACGTTGCAGGCAGAGTGTGTGTGTGTGCGTGCGTGTGCGTGTGCGTGTGCGTGTGTGTGTGTGTGTGTGTGTGGGGGGGGGGGGGGTTACAGATCCCTGACCACCAAAACATCGCGGTTCAAAAACAGCTTCTTCCCCACTGCCATACGGACACTGAACTCCCTGTAGTACCCCCCCCCCCTCCCTGTAGTACCCCCCCGCAACCCCCCTTACCTCTGCTGACATGGACAACTCTGAACTGTAATCTATGTAATTGTGTTTTCTTTTAACTGCATGTATTATGTATGTAATGTAAGTGATGTTATATGTTCTATGTTAGAACTATGCTGTAACATGCTGCACTGAAACCAAATTCCACCAGCCTGGCTGGGTGGTCATTAAAGAAATTGATTGATTTAGTTTGTTTGTTTGTTTATTAACACAGTTAAACAGAAGTAAAAACAATACATAATAAGTTATAACGATTGTGAAGGAGAAGTTAGAAGCCTAGAGGCTTATCAAGAACGTCCCCCGTTTTATAAAATCAAACATACAAAAATACAAGAATATGCATATTATAAAATACCAGAATACATTTAAAAGATTCGTGTTAATACAAACATACATACACACAGTACATACATGGATATACTGTGTACATAATAATATATAACAACCCACCCACCTGCCTATAAACCTACCCACCCACATAACCAAATGCATACCTACATGTATGACCTGATATCTATCTACTACTTTTGGATGAGAATTTCTTTGTAGTTTGCTTTAAAAATAAGCAGAGATGGAGATTTCCTCAGCATAGGATCAGCTGCATTCCAAAGATTGGACCCTCTATACCTCACTGAGAACTGCCTAAGTGAAGTACCACAATAAGGTATATGCAGGTCCCTGGACTGACGTGTAGCATATGAATGGACATCTGAATTAAAAGAAAAAAAACTATTAAAACCATTTGGTAGATTGTGATCATGAATGCATTTGTACACAAATATACATATCTGTAAAGAATTAACCTCAGACACAGTCAGAATGTTTAGTTTCTTGAAAAGAGGAGCAGATGGTTCAAATCGATCTGAGAGGGTTGCCAGTCTAACAAATCTTATGTAAGGAAAGATAAGACTATAATACAGGATTAAAAAACAACTTCTATTTATCAATGAACACACCTTCCTAATTATACCTACTGACTTCATTGCTTTTTTACAAACATGATCAATGTGTTTTTTCCAATTTAGTTTATCATCAACTAGGATCCCTAAAAACTTTGTTGAAGTTACTTGTTTGATTTCGGTGTTACTGATCAATATCTTTGCCTCCTTTTTCGAATAACTTTTACCTTTATTACAAAATACAATAAAATTAGATTTTTCTACAAGATAAACCATCATTTGCTTCCCTAATTAATACTGCAAAATTCTCATGTGACATTATAATGTTGGTGTCATCAGCAAACAAGATCGAGAATACTCTAGGAGATACCCAAGCAAAATCATTTATATAAATCAAAAATAAAAGGGGGCCAAGTATAGAGCCCTGAGGAACCCCACAGACTAGCTTTGCCCTGTCAGAGTCATCGCCATTTATGGAAACAAACTGTTCCCTATTATAAAGATAGTCACTGAGCCATTTAATCACGTCGCCAGCCAAACCATACCTCTGAAGCAAGAAATTGATTGATTGATTGAAGAATGTATACTATATAAAAAGCAGAAGGTGAAAAGAGAAGGAAGGTGTGTTTAAATGAAAGAAAAAGCATTTGAATATAAGGATTTTATAATAAAAGCATTATTGTCCACGACCAAGTGTGTGTGTGTCTCTCTAGACTACAAGGTTTTTGTATCCAAATGTTGCCCTATGTCAAGTTTCAAGTTTCTTTAATAGTTGTCATACAGAAGTACAGAATACTTTTATACAAAATGCTTCTTTCTGTTACGCTCCAGAGACTGTGCTAGACAAAAGATAAGTATGAAATAAAATAAGATAAGTATAGCAAGTAAAAGTAAAAAATAGAAGTAAAAAATAGAAGTCACGTACGTAGACACAAGTGTTCAGTATGTACATATGTACAATGTTCAATGCAGGATAGCAGTAACTGAGTTACCATACAATATACTATGCAATTTACTAATATACAATATAATATATAGTGCAGAGCAGAAATGTGTGTGGTCCATGTCAAGTCCTCGGATATGTGGGCTCCGAGGTACTTAAAACTGTTCACTCTCTCAACCGGTGCCCCGTCGATGCTGAGGGGGCTGTAGTCCCTGACCCCCGGCCTCCTAAAGTCCACAATCATCTCCTTTGTTTTGCTGACGTTCAGGGAGAGGCTGTTCTCTTGGCACCATCCCGCCAGGACCTTGACCTCTTCCAGGTAGGCCCTCTCGTCGTTTGCAGAGATCAGGCCCACCACTACTGTGTCGTCAGCAAATTTGATGATTGTGTTGTTGTTCCGCTGAGCCACACAGTCATGTCTACCCGTCAGGAAGTCCAAGACCCACTGGCAGAGGTCATAGTTCAAGCCCAGGTCCCTGAGCTTGGCTATGAGTTTGGAGGGGACTATGGTATTGAATGCTGAGCTGTAGTGTATGTGTAGCTCACATAGTTCCCCTGCCTCTTGTCCAGGTGTGATGCTGCTGTGTGCAGCACATGGGCTATGGCATCCTCCGTGGACCTGTTGGGGCGGTATGCAAATTGCAGGGGGTCCAGGTTGATGGGGAGGGAGGAGCAGATGTAGCCCTTCACTAGCTTCACAAAGCACTTCATGGCTATAGAGGTGAGAGCTACAGGGCGATAGTCGTTGAGGCAAGCAGGCTTGGATTTTTTGGGTACAGGGATGATAGTGGACTTCTTCAGACAGGTGGGGATGACAGCCTGTTCCAAGGACAGGTTAAATATGTCAGTGAATACCGGGGCCAGTTGGTCGACACAGACTCAGCAGCCCCCCATCCCCCCCCTCCCTTTGTTGCAGTGACCTGTGGGCTGGTGTTGTTATTACCAGCCTCAAACCTCGCATAGAAGGTGTTGAGATCATTTTGCTAAGGAGATGTCACTGTTCAGCTTGAGGGAGGTGCCTTTGTAATCTGTCATCGTTCTGAGGCCCTGCCACATAGCTCTGGAGTCAGCCTGTTCAAATTACAGTTAAATGTTATCCCTGTAGCGCCTTTTTGCTTCTTTCACTGTCTCGACTACAACTGTGTGAAATTGGATTATTTTTTCAATTTGGGACTTTTGAGTTATTAACCACCTCCCACAGAGGTGGAATATTCCATTTAAATAAATATTGGCTCTACCACTGATTAAAACAATATATATATTTCAGTGACGGCAGAAAAACGTTTTGACCTCCCTATTTATGTTTACATGTTTCACTCTGTGCACAAAAAACACGCTGTAAAAAGTCACGTTATCTCAACTTACAGTGTATTTTCAATAACCTTTTTTCATTGTCTTTTGTTGTTAGTTGTTGAATCAACTAAATAGGAACTACGTATCTAATATTCACTTTCTCCTGTCCAGTTCTAAATAGAACAATATATAAAATTAAGCATTACATCACACGCAGGAGTGGTTTGTGAATAATACAAATACATGGGTGCTGCGCTGTTCTAAGTGAGCATGGCCTATTGAGTTGATTGATTGATTGATTGCTAATTTTATTACTGTACGCTTGGTTTCCAACTGGTTAAGTTTAGGCCCTCTACAGTAGGTTTAAAAAAATAAATAAAAGAATAGGGCGAAGAAAATGTTTTTCCTATAGGGAACGACCCTCAGCTGCGCCTCGGGCCTAACGACCACCCCTAGGCATGGTTTATTGTTCACAAATCACGACTGCAAGTGGTGTAAAGCTTTTATACAACTGCCAGATTCATCCAACCTTATTTCTATACAATAAACACACATTAATCGAAGATTTATTGAAAAAACCATCCGCCAGAAAAAGTAGTTCCCACAACTACAAAAAAGACAAGTTGCCTCCATGTGGAAGCAGCTTGAAGTGCATCCAACCAAACTAACACATCCAACTGTGTGTTATTGGAATGATTGAGAGAAGTTGCCTCATGTGGAAGCAGCTTGAAGTGCATCCAACCAACTAACACATCCAACTGTGTATTATTGGAATGATTGATTGAAAATGTTATTACCAGATGCAGAATGGGTACAATACAGTACGGCTCAATACACACAATTGTTAAGGGAATGCAGACCTACTTTCCATAGAACTTCATTCTTAGATGCTTCTATATAAAGTAGGTAAAACAAATTTAAAAGTTTTCTTTGCCCTATAGGAAAAAAACATTTTCTTCGCCCTATTCTTTTATTTATTTTTTTAAACCTACTGTAGAGGGCCTAAACTTAACCAGTTGGAAACCAAGCGTACAGTAATAAAATTAGCAATCAATCAATCAATCAACTCAATAGGCCATGCTCACTTAGAACAGCGCAGCACCCAGCTCTCTGACTATCCCCCACGTTGCAGGCAGAGTGTGTGTGTGTGCGTGTGTGTGCGTGTGCGTGTGTGTGTGTGTGTGTGTGTGTGTGGGGGGGGGGGGGGGGGGGGGGGGGGGTGGCGGTGGGTGGAGACTAGAGCGAGCGCTGACAGTCGAAAGGAAAAAAAAATTGAAAATTAATCAATCAATCAATCCGCGATTTTTCTTTTGTTACAGAATGATTCAAGACCCATCAATTACATCATCCAACATTGTTTAAACGACTAAGACATTCGCTGTGACAGAATCGCTTGATATTTAGTCGTTTAGTCGCTATCAACATATCCATTTGTAAAGATTATTGTCCACCTTCTTGTGATCCTGCGGAGTGATGTGATGTGGTTCGGTTGTGGGCGGGTCCTGGGCCAGCAGCGTGGAATTGTTGCCAATAAAGACGTGTAAAATGACTGTTTCAGCCAATCAGAATCGAGAAATTTGCATGCCGTTGTATAAGAATGAATATACCACAGAGAGGGAACGAGCTGAGAGTGGAGAGAGGACCAACCTTCTGATCAGTCAAGCAGAAGAACAACACATTTCAGCTAAACTCTAGGATTAGTCATTGTCACATCTGGCTTTTCCACAGAATGTGGAACAACATTTGTGTGTTTGTCTGCTTGTATACATGTATGCATGTGTGCATATCTAATTCTGAGTGCTTATGATGATTACCGGTATGTACTGTATGTGTGTGTGTGTGTGTGTGTGTGTGTGTGTGTGTGTGTGTGTGTGTGTGTGTAAAGGTCAGCTTGTCTCAGGTGGTGGGCCAGCTAGCGTGATATATTTGAGCTGCCATTCATATCGGAATGACAAAAGTCATAGAGCAATTTACTGGCTCTGCTGTGTGTGTGTGTATGTGTGTGTGTGTGTGTGTGTGTGTGTGTGTTTATAAGCGCCTGGATGACGATCAACCACCTCAAACTGAATCTAAGCAAAACTTGCCAGCTGAATCCTCCCAGCTGACCGACCTTTCAATCGCAGTGGAGAACATTGCCGTGGCTCCTTCCCCGAAGCCAAGAACCTGGGTGTGGTCCTTGGCGACCTGCTGGACTTCTCTGCTCACATCGCCTCAACAACCAGAACCTCCAGGTTCTTCCTGAGCGACGTGAGGATCCGCCTCCTGCGATCAGCAGTCATGTCTCGCCTAGTGCAATGCACTGCTAGCCGCCCGTCTGATCTCCAACCTACCAAAGTCAGCCCACGTCACCCCACTTCTTAGAGAGTTGCACTGGCTTCCCATTGCCGCACAAATATTAAAATTGCAAGACTAAAAATGACCAGTAATTATTTGGAATACGTGTTTTACCTTATTTTTTTAAAGTTGTTATTATTATTATTCTAATAATTATATTTTTTATTAATATTTTTTTCAAATTCTAATTTCTCCGTTCACGTTCGAATCTCGTGTTTTTATGTAAATTCAAAATTAAATTCGAAAATCGAAAATAATGTGACAGCCCTAGTGTCTGGTCAGGTATGTCTTTTGTATCCTCTCTTTCTCCGATTTTTCTCTGTTTTCTCCCCGTCCCAATTTAGTCGTGGTGCCCATTCCCCCCCTCCCCTACCTGGTTGTTGTGCGCATGTTTTCCTACTGGTCGGTACAAGGGAATCCTGAAGTCATCCTCACGCTTCCTCCGACACGTGCGGCGACAGCCAGTGACTCTTTTTTCACCTGGCAGCGAGGACTCTCATTGGTGAAGTGTAACGCGTGGGAGGTCACGCTGCCTTCATCAAGTCCTGCCTCCGCTGAGCAAGCGCCCAGACCTGACCTGTAGGCGTCGCTGTCCACAACGCCAGATTCCCACCCATGACTTGCCCTCCCCCTAACCCAGCCAAACGGGTTAGTATAGCGATCAGCCCAAGCCCCAAGCAATGCTGACTCCGGGAGTCGAGACCGCAGCCTCTTGCATTGGTGACGAGCGCAATCTCCGCTACGCCACCTATGTCTGTCACCAAATCATGTTTTCAACTGTCAAGGTCACCGAATGAGTTTACAGTTTATATCTGTTATGGTGCTTTGACACCAGATTTAGTCCTATAGTATATGGTATGCTATGCTATAGTATGAATAATGGTCAGATTCAGTGGCCTGGCTGTGCATGGCGGCATGTGATTTAAACCCAGCAGCTTGACTGGAATCTGTGGGGAGGCCTGTTGAATCCTGCTTCTGTTGTGTTTTACGGGATGTTTGCTCGTTTGGTGTGAGTAAATGTAACTGGTTGTTATGAGTTTGTTCTTGTTTCTTGTTAATGACATGATTTGAGCTATGCACGATGTGGCGTCCTGTCATACTGCATAATAGTGGTATAATGTATTGTATTTTAATAGTGCAATTAATGTATCGTAACTCTCAAGTGTTGAGCCTTGTCTGTTAAATCAATGTATTCCACTTGATAATTTACTGTCACTGTGAATATGGGGTGGTTACGTTCGAATAGCATAGTATCATGGTGAGGTTATTTGAAGTGGGTTGAATTCCTTAACTGATAGTACTGAAGGCCCAGGTGTAAAATACACTATATGACTAACTGATGCACCTCATGACATCCAACAGCGCACACTTTAAAAGACACTTGTTTCTCCTCATGGCTCTTGCACATGTCCTATATGGGGCTGTTATGTGCGGCTGTTATCAAGCAGCGGTTACGCAGGTGAGTGGCAGTTGTACTAGTTGGTATTAATAGGGAGCAGCTATATCCCTGTAGGTCCTCCGGCACCACTTCTTCTGTGGGATGTAAACGTGCAGGCATGTGAGGAACACACACACACACACACACACACACACACACACACACACGCACAGCCATATGCCCTTCTCTGTCGTCACATTCACACTCTTGTCTTTCACTTTGTGTCTTGTCTCTCTTCTTTCTTTCTCTCTCTTCTCACTTTCTTTCTCTCGTTCTTTCATTCTCTCTCTCTCTTCTAATTTTCTTTCTTTCTATCTTTCTTTCTTTCTTTCTCTCTCCCTCCCTCTCCCTCTCTCTTTTCCCAGTTAATGATCCAAGATCTCAAAGGGACAGTGTTTGAATGTCATTAAAGCAGCTGCATGATCCCCGGCACATTTTAAATATTGCATCAACTCACATAGGATTCAAATATTACAGAAGTTCAATATGTTTTAGAACATCGGATACAAAATGCATCTTATCCGCATACACACACACACACTCTCTCTCTCTCTTTTCCCTCCCACTTTTTTTTTTATCTCTCTCCATCCTTTTCTTTCTGCATCTGCATCTCTCCCTCCTCTCTATCACCTCTTCTTTCTTTCTCCCTCATTCTCTCCATCAATCCCTCTCTCTCTCGCTTAACCTCTCTCTATCTCTCTCCTCTCTCTCTCCCCTCTCTCTCTCTTTCTCTCTCCACCTGTCTTGGATTTTGAACAGATGAGTGACAGTGATGCAAGAAATTGATAAAACTCTACATAGTTCAGCCAGAAGCTTTGACTCCCTCCCTCCCTCCCTCCCTCCCTCCCTCCCTCCTCTGTCAAAGTGCCTGAGGGGGAGCGCTGCAATGGGGAGCGTTTGAACCCTTTTGACTGCTCCGTGTTCTCTGAGGAGCACTACAGAGAGAGAGGACTAGAGGGAGAGAGGGAGAGAGAGAGAGAGATGTAACATCTTTCCTCCCATTATCTGTCTCTCTCTCTCCTCTCTCTCTCTCTAGGTGGCTCTTTTAAGGCTTAGAATTTCCATCTCTTTACTGTATTTCTTTTCTTTCAACATATGCAGTTGTGCAGAATACTACACTTTAAAAAAAAAAAAAGAGTGTTGGATGCATAGTATACACTATTTTTAATGGATAATATGATGCCGGCCCACTAAGCTTCTGACTATTCCAGACCCAATCTCAACGTACTGCGCGTCCACTGGACTGGACTGGATTCTGACCCGGGAGAGTTCACGTTCACCATCTTTTGGAAGTTGGTTGCGATCGTGGAAAACATATTCACATTGGCTATGATGGGTGGTGAGGGAGGGGGCTTGGGGTGTTAATTGTACAATCTGTTTTATTTATTATTTAGTCATTCTTGTGTTGAGTCGATGTTTTTGGTGTCTTTTTGTGTATTATTATTGTTATTATTATGTTGTGATTTGTGCTGTTTTATGTTTGAAAAATAAAAATAAATTGATCACAAAAAAAGAAAACATATTCACATACTTCCAGATATTGTCTTCAAACAATATGACATTTAAAAAGATAAAAAAATTAAAATTACTAACCTTCGTAGCCTACTGTCTTTTACTATTATGCACTTGTATCCAAAATGTGCCTATATTACTACCTACTATGCTGATATGTTTATACTACTATGCACCCCAGACTGTAGCACTCAAGTTCAACACTGTTTGATGAACAATCTTACTCACCCTTAGCCTTACCCTTCCTGCTGACTTGTTGTACAGAACTTGTTGTAAGTCGCTTTGGATAAAAGTGTCAGCTAAATGACTAAATGTGAATGTAAATGTATGTATGTATATACAAAGCTCTATAATGAACTGTCACAGCTTCTGAGCGTTAAGTCAAAACTTGTCCTAACTAATTACTGCAAGTAGGCATTGTGTTTTCGAAGGGATCAACAGAAACTTCAAAGATTCTCGACAAAGGTTGGTGGGGTGGTGGTGAAAACACAAGCCACTGCTGAAATACAGTAAGAAATGAATGGTCCAGAAAAGACGCCTTCTTCTGTGGTTTTACTGGAAATGAACAGCTCGGCTGGAGGATTTGAAAGGAGACTTGAGAGAGAAGAGGGGCATTTTATACAGTACTTCAGCAGCAGCTTGTGTGTGTGTGTCCCGGTCTTTGTTGAGACTCTTTGAGCTTTCTGTTGATCCCTTCAAAAACACAATGTCGAGTTTTACTTAACCCTCAGAATCTGCAACAGTTTGTTATAGAGCTTTGTACATACATAGATACAAAGCTCAATAGAGCTAATATACTGTACCAGTAGCTTTCTCTACAGCCTCCAGGCCAAAAAGGCTGAAACAGCAACTTAATTCATCTGTGAGCGATACGGCTGAAGTCTCTCCCCCCAAAGGGGAGAAAGGGAGGAATAAACACCTGGCCCTTGGAAGGGATTGAAACAATAGATGTGGCCGCCAACCAAAACCATTCAACCCAGCCACCAATACTGTGAGTAAACCAGTCTGAAAACCGAATGCATTGAATTATCGCCCCAACACTTACCCCGTTCTGCCTGCTGAGGAACACAGCCACGTCCTTAGGGAGACTGCAAACGCTGTGCAACTCTCTTCTTTGAAATACAAGATCCTTAAAGGAACATGTCATGTACGGCCCATCTAAGGTTTCTCTCCTCCACGTTGCCTGTGGTGCTTTTTTCCTATTGCTAGGTTTTTAGTGAGTTTTTCCTTACCTTCGCTGGGGAATGTCGACTCTGGGTGTGTTGCATATTTGGATTTTATGGTGGATTTTGTTCTTGATTTATCGTGATGTTTCTTCTTGATTTGTTTAACCCTCGAGTCAACCTTTAAAAAAAATCACACCTTTAGCCGAAAACTGCAATCTCAGTAAAACATATCTTTTTCATGTATTGTTCCAATTTTTTTTCATGAATATCATTATTAACTTCAGTCCTCACCATACATATCGAATATTTATACATGTTCAGGATTTTAACCATTTTTTTTAATTAGGGTTAGGGTGCTTAGTAGTGATAAAAAAAAAAAAAAAAAAAAAAAAAACATGGATTATTGGAATGTGAGACTGAGCTACTTTCCTGGCATATACATAAAATATAGCCAACGCTATCCACAAAAAAAAAAGTATAATAATAAAAAAAAAAATGCTATTTGCCGAGGATTGCGACAAGGGTGACTGGAGGGTTAAAGAAGACTTGTACAGCCCATGGTGGTACATTACCTTGTGATTTCGGGCTTTACAAATACGTTCGATTTTATTTTATTTGATTTATGTCAACATTATGGGAAATGCGCTACCGTCTTCTCCAGAGTCAGACAAGAAGTTAAGTTAAGTTGAGCTTTTATTTAATAAATTCGTCCTCTGCATTTGACCCATCCTAAGTATTTAGGAGCAGTGGGCAGCCACATACAGTGCAGTACCCGGGGACCAACTCCAGTTGTAAGATCCAGTACCTTGGTCAAGGGAAATGTCCAGACACCTTAGCATGCATGACTTTTATGGTGTTGGAGGAAACCAGAGTACCCGGAGGAAACCCACGCAAACACAAGGAGAGCATGCAAACTCCACATAGAAAGGCCCCTGCTGGGGTTTGAACCCAGGACGTTCTTGCTGTGAGGCAGCAGTGCTAACCACTGCGTCCCGTGCCGCAAATATATACCAATTTCCTCTCTGTGTGTTCACTAGAAAGCTATCCAGCTGCAAGCTAGTTTAGCTTAGCACAAATGAATGGAAGCAGATACGGACCAGCGCGGCTGTTGGAGGAGGGGTCTAGCCCCCATGTTTTGATGCTGTGTGCTGTGAAGCAGATGATTATCTGTGTGACTGACGTCTCCAGCAGCTCTGGTGATCCCGGCGCATGCAGAAAAAGCTAACTTGTGGTACGAGTGCTCCTGTATTGATAGGTTGTCTTATGCTGGGATTGGCCTCAAATCAATAAAAATAGTCACAAACAGAAAGGGGCAGGATATAGACCAACTCGAGGAATAACTTGTAACCATTAAAACTTCTGTAATATATTAGAAGTGAGTAAACAGGCGAGGAACGATGGCCCTTCATTTTCTCTCAAGAAAATAACCCCGGGGGAGGTGGGGGAGAGAGACCACACCACTACCCCCGGTCTATCTCTCTGAACCCCAAGAAGGAGGCGTAGCGAGAGGGAGGGCTATGAGGATGCTGCAATAATATCTCAGTAATTAACACAGGAAGTCATGTGTAAAGGTTCTGAAGAGGAAGTTCTGTTGGGTACAAACACACCACATCAACACACCCACGCAGCCTTCCAAATGTCCTCTAATAGTGTGCATGAGTTCAGGGGTGTAGCTCCAGATTCTGGGCCCCCTGAAAGAATGTATTTGTAGGCCCCCAGTGAATGCGAGCGCGCGTAAGCGGAATTTTTTGTGCCATTTTTTTATTGATGAAAACGCATAATATGGTTTTTACCTATACATTCGGATCAGCAGTTCAGCACCTGCACTGTTGGTGGGTGAGCCTAGTAAAGGATGTCGCATTGCGTTCATCTTCAATGAATGGACCAATGCAATAGTCTACCAAAGCCCCCCCCTCTCTCTCTATATATCTCACACACACACACACACACACACACACACACACACACACACACACACACACACACACACACACACACACACACACACACACACACACTTCAGAAACAAACATAGTATCAATGAGAGCATCAATAATACACCTGAGTGATGTCTAGTTAAAAAAAAAAAAAAAAAAATTTGGGGCCCCCCCCAGTGCTGGGCCCTTGGAATCATCCTAAGCTACCCCCCCCCCCAGCTACGCCCCATGAGTTACAAAACAAGACACATGAACACATCCAAACAGGTGCTTTTACAATACTATCCTGACATGAGGCTTTCTCTCTGACAGCCAGAGAGTTGTGTCTGCAACCCGTAGCAGCTCTCATGGTGGTTTGTTTCACTTGACAACCACGTCAACCCGCGTCTTTTGAAGAATACTCTTCACACAATTGTGGTTCCCTCTCTCTGCTTCCCTCACTCACTGGGGAGGCAGGATGGCCTAGAGGCAAAGAGGCCGGCCAGTAACCGAAATGTCGCTGGTTTGATCCTTGCCACTGACGAGAGGGTGTATTCCAGCTGTGAGCTGGTGACTGAAGGGTGGCTGGTTGTTACACTTATCTGTGGTGCCCCACCATCCTTGAGCAAGGCACTGAACCCCAAAACTTCTCAAATCAATAGCGCTGCACTGCAGGCGACCCTGCGCTCTGACCTCTATGATGATGGGACTGTGTGTATGTGTAACTACTACTAGGAGGGATATGAGGACTGTGTGTATGTGTAACTACTACTAGGAGGGATATGAGGACTGTGTGTATGTATAACTAGGAGGGATATGAGGACTGTGTGTGTATGTGTAACTACTACTAGGAGGGATATGAGGACTGTGTGTATGTGTAACTAGGAGGGATATGAGGACTGTGTGTATGTATAACTAGGAGGGATATGAGGACTGTGTGTATGTGTAACTAGGAGGGATATGAGGACTGTGTGTATGTGTAACTAGGAGGGATATGAGGACTGTGTGTATGTGTAACTAGGAGGGATATGAGGACTGTGTGTATGTATAACTAGGAGGGATATGAGGGCTGTGTGTATGTGTAACTAGGAGGGATATGAGGACTGTGTGTATGTGTAACTAGGAGGGATATGAGTACTGTGTGTATGTGTAACTAGGAGGGATATGAGAGCTGTGTGTATGTGTAACTAGGAGGGATGAGAGGACTGTGTGTATGTGTAACTAGGAGGGATACGAGGACTGTGTGTATGTGTAACTAGGAGGGATATGAGGACTGTGTGTATGTGTAACTAGGAGGGATATGAGGACTGTGTGTATGTGTAACTAGGAGGGATATGAGGGCTGTGTGTATGTGTAACTAGGAGGGATATGAGGACTGTGTGTATGTGTAACTAGGAGGGATATGAGGACTGTGTGTATGTGTAACTAGGAGGGATATGAGGACTGTGTGTATGTGTAACTAGGAGGGATATGAGGACTATGTGTATGTGTAACTAGGAGGAATATGAGGACTGTGTGTAAGGGATATGAGGACTGTGTGTATGTATAACTAGGAGGGATATGAGGACTGTGTGTATGTATAACTAGGAGGGATATGATGACTGTGTGTATGTGTAACTAGGAGGGATATGAGGACTGTGTGTATGTGTAACTAGGAGGGATATGAGGGCTGTGTGTATGTGGAACTAGGAGGGATATGAGGACTGTGTGTATGTATAACTAGGAGGGATATGAGGACTGTATGTGTAACTAGGAGGGATATGAGGAGTGTGTGTGTGTAACTAGGAGGGATATGCGGACTGTGTGTATGTGTAACTAGGAGGGATATGCGGACTGTGTGTATGTGTAACTAGGAGGGATATGAGGACTGTATGTAACTAGGAGGGATATGAGGACTGTGTGTGTAACTAGGAGGGATAGGCGAAAAGCCAAATTTAAATTGCCTTGTGTACATTGACAATAAAGTCATCTCCTGTATCTCTCTCTCTCTGTCTCTCTCCACCCACAAATGACAGAAAATAAAGTAAAGTCTCCTCTAGGACGTTTCATCGCTCATGTGTTCTGGCCCGAAAACAAGTAAATCCAGTCCTGATCAGAATGTATTAGAACGTGTTCGTCAGCGTAACTGACTCGTGGTACAATTGGTTAGATCACATCTCTGTTTGCTGGCGGTATCGGCGCTCGGTGCCAAAGCGCTGCTCCAGTTAAACCCGCGGCCCCGGGGCACATTGGGACGGTACAGACAGCAGCCAATTAATTGATACTCAGGACAAACCCACTTCCATGCGTGTCCTCATCAGAGCCATTCTGCATGATGCATTGATAAGTGGAATGCCTCAATTGGATTGCAAACTTTGATTAGATTAGATTAGATTAGATTAGATTCAAATGTATTGTCATTATACAGCACAAGTACAGCACAACGAAAAGAAGTTTGGCATCCAACCAGAGTGCAAATGTAACAGTAAAGTGCAATAGTAATATACAATGTAGTACAGGTGATTGAACTGGGTACAAAATATATAAGTACTACTGAGTAATAGTGCTAATCATAAAAAAAAAAAAAAAATCTTGGGTCTTGCCCCCTTGACCTACAGCATGGCCATAATACACAATAGAACAATACAATACACAAAAACACAATAAAAGCCAGCATAATAATGATGTATGAAAAAGGTGACAGTGCTGAGAGTGGTTAATATAAAAGGTGCAACAGTAGAATAATATTAACGTATCAAAGTATCAAAATACTTAAAATACTAAATACATAAATATATATACAATAAAATCTGAATGACTAAATAGTGTACAGAGTTGTAGTATTAATATGTACAGTGATACAGGTATATAGGTTTGCTGTGGCGGGTATGTGTGTGTGTGTGTGTCTACATGGCTGCTGTCCGTCTGTTCTTTGTCTCATATCATATCACATCATCAGCTGTAAAGCACAACTGGCTGCCCGTCACCATGCTATGGGGCTCATCTGCACAGATGTACTCATTGATCAGGAAAGCAGATTACACACAGCACACTACAGTATGTACACTGTGGGTTTTACACCCCATAATCAAGCTACACACGCGTACAATATCCATCCATGACTCATCTGTAACAATTCATAATTGCTTTCACACACACACACACACACGAGAATGGAGCACAACCTCTAAAGCAGGCCGTCATCGGAGTATTGCGTAACTCTGCATCAGATCTGTCCCGCATTAACAGATAGAAGGCCACACTTATGTAACAAGAGGTCAATCACTGGTGCGGCGACCCACCCAATAAGTTGATGACTAGGAGAGACAAGAGGACTTTTAAAATCCCAACCCAAAGGTACGTTCACGCTACCTTCTACGCGGTCATAACTCATGTTGTTGAAGTCTGTTTCCATTATGCCACAGCTGTTGACTGGTAATGATGAATCTTAATCCAGTTTAATTCAGATGTCTGCACCGGTTCTGTTTGATCATGAACTGAAAGTGAAACCTATGACTTGTTGTTACGGACCTGTCCTTGTATATATATATATATATATATATATATATATATATATATATATATATATATATATATATATATATAGGGAGTTATGTATTATGTGTTATGTATGTAGGCAGGTTGTTTTGTTGTCTTTTGTCTCCCTCCTGTGTAACATATCTGTCTCTTAGGGTCTCTCAGTTCCAGCAGCAGCTGGTCAATCACCATCTCACTCCAGCAACAGCAACAGCAGCAGCAGCAGCAACAGCTGAGGCTCGTCAGCAATCAACCTCCTCTCTCCCTTCATATATCCCATTGTGTGCAGTGTTGTGTCTGTGGTGGTAATTATATCTTGTGGTGTTGGTGATAGAGCTCTCATTTGGTGGTATAGAGCCGTGGCTCTTTGGGGTACTTTTGTGTCCGAGCTGGTCAAAGCTCTGTTTGAGCTCATTTTGTGTCAGAGCAGGTAAAAGCTCTGTTTGAACTCATTTTGGTGTGAGAGCTAATCAAAGCTCTGGTGTGAGCTCATTTTGTGTGAGCTGGTCAAGGCTCTGGTTCTTTGCGCCATTTTCAATAGTATTGTATCTTTTGTGTTCCTGCCTGTTGTACATTTCTGTTTTATCCCTAACCAGTGTATTTTGTTATTCCCTGTTCACCCAGCCTATGGTGATTACTTTTCCTATATATTAATCTTTTGTTTCGCACACAGGGACATTGAGGGCAGGAAGATACCCTGGGTCTACATTTTTGCATCACGTAGGTGACCTGATGTTAAAGATACCAGCTTTAGGGCGTTCAGCGCCTGTAAGGGGGGGTGGGTTTTCATTTCCTTTTGTATTTCATTTGGTGCCACTAGTCCTCCTTGATCTCTGTGTTGCTGAGTTTTTTTTGTTTGTAAAATAAATACTATTTGCAAACCATTTCATGGTTTTGTGTCACTGCACCCTCACCTACCCTGTCTGTGGCCTTGTGTTGCGTCCCCTTATTGGGGTACGTAACACTTGTATTTAATATGTAGACGCATTTACAAGTGCATCTATCTATCTACCTACCTACCTACCTACCTACCTACCTATCTATCTGTAGCAGGGTGGATTATCCCTGCTTCGTGGGAACGGTTGCTGGCAGAGTGGCAGTCACAAGGTAGCTGGACACAGTAGAGCTCTGTCTGACTGCACCCTCGTCTTTGGGCCTGGAGCGTCGACTGGAGGCTGGTAGTGTGAGTGGATGGGGCCCGGGATTTACCAACCTGGTCTGGTACTCTGGTCTTCCTCCCCTGCAGCAGGGCGGTCAGCAGTACTCCCCAACACGCTCCCACTTCCCCCAATCGCCCCTTAAGCCCTCCCACACCTAGTGACTGAATTGTAAATAAATACCCTCCAATCCAATCCACTTTATTTATATAGCACATTTAAAACAACAAAGTTGACCAAAGTGCTGTACAAGTCCACAAACATATGATAAAACATAAAACATAAAAATGTAATAAAAACACATAATAAAACAATACAATGTGTCACATAAAAAGGCCAATCTCTCAAAAACGGTTTAAAAAACAAAAGCCAGAGCAAATAAGTGTGTTTTGAGGCGTGATTTAAACACCTGCAGAGTGGGGGCCTGCCTAACATGCAGTGGCAGCTCATTCCAGAGCTTTGGGGCTGCCACTGCAAAAGCACGGTCCCCCCTAAGCTTCAGCCTGGAGTTTGGAACGGCCAAGAGGAGCTGGTCAGAGGACCTGAGGGACCTTAGAGGAACATAGGGTTCCAGCAGGTCTGAGAGGTAACCCGGTGCCAAGCCGTTCAAACATTTAAAAACAAACAGTAAAACCTTCAAATCAATCCTAAAACGCACAGGAAGCCAGTGGAGGGCAGCCAGCACAGGGGAAATGTGCTCCCTCTTTCGCGTTCCCGTCAGCAGACGGGCAGCGGCGTTTTGCACCAACTGCAAACGAGAGAGGGAGGCCTGACTGACGCCCACGTACAGGGCATTACAATAATCAAGGCGAGAGGTCATAAAAGCATGGATAACCGTTTCAAAAACGGAACGGGATAAAAAAGGTTTGACCTTGGACAGCCTCCTAAGCTGGAAAAAGCTCCTTCCCACCACAGTATTGATCTGCTTGTCCAGCTTTAGGTCACAATCGAATTTCACCCCTAGGTTGGTGACTGTTGGCTTCACAAAAAGCCCAAGAGGGCCCAAATCACCAGGAGGAGGCACATGACCATTGCTGGGACCAAACACCATGACCTCTGTTTTACTGTCATTGAGACAAAGACAGTTTGATGCCAGCCATGCCTTAACATCATCAAGGCATGCTAATAGTGGTTTTACCGGGTTGATAGTGTTTCTTTTTAATGGCATGTAAATCTGGCTGTCATCTGCGTAGCAGTGAAAGGAGACGCCATGCTTTCGGAGTATAGGCCCTAAGGGGAGCAGGTACAACACAAATAAAATTGGCCCGAGAATTGAGCCTTGGGGAACCCCGCAGGGGAGAGGTGCTGTGGAGGATACAGCGTCGCCCAGGCTAACACAAAAACTTCTGTCAGACAAATATGATCTAAAAAACTCCAGGGCTTGGCCTTTAATGCCAACCCAGTGCTCCAAACGGGAGAGCAGAATATTGTGATCCACTGTGTCGAAGGCAGCAGTGAGATCTAAAAGTACGAGAATAAGGGAGTCACCAGAGTCAGTGGCGAGAAGGATATCATTAAAAACTCTTAAAAGTGCAGTCTCTGTACTGTGCAGTGCTCTAAAACCAGATTGGAAGACCTCCAGAATGCCATGTGTGTCAAGGAAAGACATTAGTTGGACAAGTAAAATCTTTTCCAAAATTTTGGATAAAAACGGGAGCTTGGAGATAGGCCTAAAATTAGAGAGGACAGAGGCGTCCAGGCTAGGCTTTTTAATAAGCGGTTGCACCACAGCATGTTTAAAATGTACAGGTATATCACCTGTAAGGCTGTTGTTCATAATTGTTAGGACATTTGGTCCTATGACCCTGCTGACCTCTTTGATAAGGTGAGGGGGGAGGACGTCTAGGGGGGAGCCTGAGGGCTTCATATGGGTAATAATTTCCTCTAGCTGGCTAAACGTGGCAGGGCAGGTGGCAGTAGTAGTAGAATGGTCACAAGTAGGGGTGGACATGCTAGCTCTAATGTTGGCAACTTTTTCAATAAAAAACTGAATAAAAAGCTCACATGTTTCAGTGGAAGCTTCAAGACAAACAGGCTGGGGGACATCAAGAATATAATTAATCGTTTTAAAAAGAACACAAGGCTTGTGGCAGTTGTTTAAAATGATATCAGAAAAATGCTTTGTTTTTTCAGCCTTAACAGTTTGCTGATATCTACACCAGCTGTCCCTCAGAATGTCGAAAGACACCCTGAGTTCCCCCCGCAAGCAGTACCCTCCCTCAATGACCCTAGAAACCTTACAATGAAAAGGGAAAGGTGGAATAGGAAGGGGTTAATTATGTTAACGTTACCCACACCAAAAGAGTTGTTAAACGGCTCATGGATAGACACGCACACAGATCTCCCCTCTAATTCTTTAATGTTATTTATACTGGTCAGTTACAATGATTTAGTACTAGTGACCAATTGGACTGCAGTCCCACTATAGTTCCGTTGGTAACTCCATACCTCATAAACACGTATATTATACACCCACCTCTGGGTTAATATCAGGGATAATATACTTCAATGTGTTTGACTCATCGCCCACGTCTGGGTCTTCACCCTGTATAATACCTCCAGCAGGCTTTAATTATACGGCAAGAATAATACCTCTCTAGGCTTTATTTATAATGCACCAGGACTGTAACTTCCCCACAGGGAAAGGGTTAATTAGATGGGAAAATATTATTAAAGAACAAACTCGTTATCACACTCAAAGAAAATGAAAAGATATCAAAAGGTGGGCCCACAAATACCTTTACAAAAGCCCTATGCTAATGCCGGCATGTATTGTTAATGGGGTACCCCTAGAACTGTGGTTGGCAACGTTAGCTTCGCCCGCGGGCCGCACCACACTGTGTACTGTGTAATAGCTCCGGAGCGTAGATGCTCAATTGTACTCAACCAACATGGCGGCCTCGCCGCGCCACCGTCGTCCGGAAGGCAAGATGGCGTCGAACGCTCTCGGCGAGGGGACTAGCAGGCGGAGCTGGAGCAGAGAGGCAGTGTTGAGCTGAGCGCGTGTGCTGGGTGATGGCGACCTCTGTTGGTCGGGACGAACTCCCGTGTGTTGCAGGCAGCCAGGTGTAGATCTGGTTGTAGGCAGCCGGAGCAGACTGGTTGTAGGCAGCCGGAGCAGACTGGTTGTAGGCAACTGGTTTGGTCCACGCGCGTATCTAAGCTCGCCCTCACTAACACTGCAGCTACACTCTGGGTCCCAAACAGCCCACCTGTTACACGATTATACTGTGGCGCAACGTGGCTGGCTATACCACCGGTCTCTTCAGCGCTGCGCGCCTGGTAGTCTACTGAAGTCAGACGGAGCCGTTAACAGCATACTACTATACCGCACACAGTAACTACTATAACCCGATAACGTTAGACGTTAGTCTCGTTAGCTCCAGACTCTCTTACTCACGCACTATCACGGATACTCCTATGATAACCCGTCGCTCGCTCCGGCGGGGCTCTCTGGGGGTTCTTTAACGGGGCTATTCCAAAGCACCTCCCGTCGCAGCTGCGACCGTTCACAGCAACATCCCAAACAGAAGAGGCTCTCCTTCCCTCTTCCGTCCCCATTTACTTGCTCCGCCGGCTCTCTGGTACGCTCTCTGCCTGCCACCGCCCCCTGCTGGTCGCCCACTAGCCACACAGGGAGGCTGGGTGAGTGAATATGGTCCAGCGATACTGTTCATAATCCATGTTCCAGCGAGTAGAACAAAGAGGAGCCTGCGTCATTGTTCGAGGGAATATTAATGGAAACTAATTAATTGTCTTGGTGCACGAAGGGGAGATAAAAGGCAAGTCAGCACATCTGAATAATAGTCATTTTTCAGGTTGCTACATTTCCCCCCACTTTGAACTTGCTAAGTCCTCTGCAAGTTAACTCAATAAAACACCAACCAACGCATGCATGAAAACGGTCCTGAGACCAACAGTTTCACGCATAGATCGACAATCACACACTATGCTAACAGTTCCACACACTCCTTCATGAGTTGGACACACTGTTCAACAAACACACTCTTCAGCTCGTAGTCCTGGCGATACCGAGCGGGTAGCCGACCTCTGGTGCTCCTCTGGTGCCGGGTTGGTTCGACTTCCCCCCCGTCTGACTCTGCGTCAGATCCTTCAGTGCCTGTCAGCGGGTCATTGACTACGGCCTCTCCCTCTGGGGCCATCGGTTGGCCGCCACGGCCCCCTCTTCGCCCCTCGTCTTTGCCGTCCTCTTCCGAGGGGTCCGACTCCACCTCCCCTCCCTCGTCCGGCGCATCTTCAGTGACGACCCGAGGGGCCCGGGTGGGTTACACGCCCTGGGACCCGGTTCCCGAGGCCGATAGCCGGCGGGCTCCCCGTCTGTCCCAGACGAGCTCCACGAGCGCGTAGGAGCCCTCCGGCGGACCTGCGCACGCCCTCCCCGATCGGAAGTTGGGAAGGAACGGGGCTTGAGCTGGTCCCGATGTACCGTCCTCTCTGGGCCTCCTTCTTCGGGCCGGACAACGAACACCGGCGTCCCCTCGTGGCTCGGGGTAACCACCGGGTAGGGCGTAGGTCAGGGTTTCCGTTAGAAAAAATTGTTGCCGGTCTCCGTGACCTGCAAGATTTCAACTACCGGACAAATGAGATTAATTCCGGTCATAGTTTATTGAGCTTTAAAACAATTGAGATAGGCAGGCTATATAAAGAATGTCATCCTCAAGGCATGTAGATTTATAATATTATTACTTAAAACTAGGCTACTTTTGCGTATACAGTCATTAATATATTCCAAATAAAATAAGTCCCTCGATACTCCGTCTCCGTGCTGCTGCTGACTTGAAATAAAATAGACCGCGTATGTGGCAGTCGGTCCGACAATAAACAGCAGTCTGTTATAATCACATTTTTATGAGCTAACGAATTCCGTTATATTGGACATTTGTATTAATTATATCAAGCGAAGAACTGAGAAAGCAGAGACACGGCAACATTATCGTGGTTTGCGTGACTACTCTCTCCACCTCAATGTCACGCGGTCGAAAAGGGCGCTTGTCTATTGGACAGTGGAAATGTGTGTGTGGCTGCGATCCTGTGTGTGCGCGCGCGCGCGTGTGTGTGTCTGTGTGTGTACTGCGGAGCCCAGATCAGCGGAGCCGAGTTTTGACATGGCATTGATCCATTGTTCTATTGAAGCACATTATTACCACCATCCTCTCGCTAAACAACTTGTAGACCACGGTGTTTTTATGAGTGCCCACAAGTAGCTGTTTTATTAATAATATAATAAGCCGCGCGCCTCGGTAATAATAATAAGCCGCGTTTTTTCTTCCTTCTTCCCAAGATGCACAGACATAGATAGATAGATAGATAGAGAGATAGATATATAGATAGATAGATAGATAGATAGATAGAGAGATTAGATGCAGTGTGCTTGTTTTGCAGTGAGTGCTGCGAGCAGTGGTAATAATAATCACTTCCTATATTTGGTTCGCGTTTGGTCCGCTGAAGCGAACCGAGACCTACGTTTTTAAAGCTCTCGCTGACAACGTCGTTGTCATTATTAGAAGCAACGAGGAAACAAATGTAATGATCGTTTCGTTCATCGCATAGGCTATTTAATTTTAGCCTATTTTAATACAATTCAAATAATCAAATTGTGCTTAGACTCAGGGAATTATTTTCACCGGACATTAAGACCGGAGAAATTAAATATGTCGGACTTCAAGAGATTTTGCCGGACAAATACCGGTAATTACCGGCTAACGGAAACGCTGGCGTAGGTTCCCCCCTGGACTTTCGGTCGTGGTTCCGCTTCGCTGTGGCTCCCGCGGCCTCCGCAGCAGCCTTCCGTCGCTCCCTCTCCGTAGGTACAGCCTCTGGTTCTGACCGCATCGGGATGCGCGGCCGGGCGCCAGTGCTTCCGTCAGGCCGGCCGCAGTGGTATCGAATCCTACGGCACGCTACCACACCTCCCCCCTCAGACCATGGTCTGGCGGTCGCCAGGTCGGACGACCCGCCTGCTGCTGTGTGGGTGGCGTCCTGTACTTGTCGGGGCGAAACCTCACCGCCCGGTGCTTCCGTCGGGCATGGTTCTCCCATCGCGCGGGGGCACTCACGGCCGATATGGCCGGGCTGTTGACAGGTGTAGCAGATCAGTCTCCCATCCTCGCTCTGGTGGGGTAGTCTGCGCGGGGTAGAGGGCCCGTCTCCCCTCCGTCGGCTTCCGGCGAAGCCTCTCTGGGGCGTGTCTCGCTCCTGTTGACACGCCTGGAAGAGCTGCTCCAGGCGCGCGCCCAACCGCTCCTGGCCGGCGAAGAGCTGTCGGATGGACTCCTGGAGTGCGGCTATGTCCAGAGGTGGCTCATGTCTTTCCACGACGACGCCGCATATCATGCCCCTGCCGGCACCCCTTGTGGGGGGCAGGACCATCTCCTCTTCGGACCAGTCTATCGCCGCCATCATCAATTCGAAAAACGTCCGCTCCCCGTTCTCCTTTACGGACTTCCTCATCTCCCGTCGCAGCATCCCATCCCTCAGGCCTACCACGAACTGCTCCTGCAGCTGGGCGGCAGGATCCGCGACTCGTTGGGGGTCTCGGCCCTGTATGCGACACATCCGCTCTTGTAGATCGTAAGCAAACTCCCTCACGGTCTCGCCATCTCTTTGTCGGCGGTCGAGGAACTCCAACAGGCGGACACTGACCGAGGTCTTGTTTCCGTATGTCTCCTGCAGCACTCGGAACACGGCGTCCGGCTCCGGGGCGGTCCCTTCTAGCACAAAGCGCACGGTCCGTTTAGCCTCGCCTTTTAGATGCTGTTGTATGAACTCCGCCTGTTCGTCGCCGGGCACTCTGCTGATCCGGAAATGCGCTTTCATGTCTCGGATCCAGTCCTCCACCGGCGGCTCTCCTCTCTCTTTTCCCCCGCCAAACTCGCTGCACTTTCGCTCCCGTTGGACGTACACGGTGGAGGGGCCGGTGCGGGATTCGGGGCCGTCCCGGGCGAGAGCGGCTTGGGTCTTTTCCAGGGCCAGCGCCTGTCGGTCCAGGAGGCCGGCGTGTGTGTGGGTTTTGTTCGCCAGGGCCTTCACCTGCGCGGTCAATTCCTCCATGGTTTCGGCCTCCTCCTCCTTTACCTCGGCGGCGGCGTCCTGACCGTCTCGTTGCTCTTTTAGGGCCGTCTGGGTGTAGCGCTTCTCTTGGAGTGCCCGTTCGGTCATCTCCTTCATCGCTTCGGCTTGCTGCGCCAGTAGTGCCGTCTTCGCCCGACACTCCTCCTGCAGCTCCTCTAACTCCGCCGCCCGCTCCTGCGCGGCATGGGTCTCCCCTTTCTGTATCTCGGTGGCGGCGTCCCGGCCCTCTCGTAGCTCCTGTAGGGCCGCCTCAGTGTGGAGGGCCTGGTCGGTCAACTCCTTCATCGCTGCGGCTTGCTGCTTTAGTAGTGTCGCCTGAGTCTGACACTGCTCCTGCAGCGTCTCAAACTTCGCCGCCATCTCCTCAGACATCGTGGGTCTCTCTACGGGTCCCGGTCAAGGGAGTAAGTTAGGATGTTGATCCTGTTCGTGACGCCAAATGTAGCAGGGTGGATTATCCCTGCTTCGTGGGAACGGTTGCTGGCAGTCACAAGGTAGCTGGACACAGTAGAGCTCCGTCTGACTGCACCCTCGTCTTTGGGCCTGGAGCCCAAAGACAGGCCTGGGCCTGTTGAACCAACCACCTTTCGTTCTAGCTTCCACCACCTTCCTACCCACCTTCACTTTTTTCTCCCTGTCCATCTCTCTCTCCCCCCCTCCATCTCTCTCTCTCTCTCTCTCCTTCTCTCTCTCATCTCCTCTGCACATGCAAATGTCATCCTTCACATCGTCTGTCGTCAAAGGTTCCTCCACAGTGGGATCTGCAGCTGCTTCTCTCCTCTCACACCATGAACCTCACAACAGAAGAAAAAACATAGGGGAGGTGTGAAAGGGAAAGAGTTCTGAGTGCTCACTTAAACAAACAGCTTTCTGAAAAGAGCTGCTCACTTAAACAAACAGCTTTCTGAAAATAACTACTCACTTAAACAAATAGCTCTCTGAAAATAACTACTCACTTAACCTGTTAAGCCTTAAGGTGCCCCTATAGGACCCCCTGATTTTCTTTATCATAAATCGATCAATAGACCGTATTAGATCCCCAATTATCATATCATGGGGTATCATTGGAAAGCCACACTCATTGGCTACAACCCTGTGCAAAGACTTTCGAGATCGCCAAATGATTGACGGAACTAGAGCCCCGGGAGTCGGGGGTGGTAATGTGTACTTTTGCGTACTTTGGGGCACGCCTCACATATCGGCATGTAACTCGAGAACCGCTGAATGGATTTTGTCACCTGAAAGGCAATCGACAGGCAACAAATAGGGCTTTAATTCTATCTATATATTGTATTAAGAGAAATGGGTTGGGTAGGCTGGGTGGGGTGGGGAAAACTGTACAACTGTACAAGCAAAACTGTACATTGGAATATCGACGAAAACATACTTGGTTCTAAGAAGAGGGTCTCGTGTATTCTTGGGTTAGGTAATTTACTGTACATTGGAGGGGGTTGGGTTAGGACATTTACAGGGGCCAGTTTCGAATTGCAGTCTCCCGTAGGTGTTCTTCGAGAGTGGTTTTGAAAGTGGGTAGTGATTCACATTCCTTTACAGCTTTGGGTAGAGCGTT
Source organism: Notolepis coatsorum (assembly GCF_963971535.1). Classification (NCBI taxonomy): domain Eukaryota; kingdom Metazoa; phylum Chordata; class Actinopteri; order Aulopiformes; family Paralepididae; genus Notolepis; species Notolepis coatsorum. The sequence goes on along the minus strand of NC_140174.1, from coordinate 25,250,972 downwards.
CCACATTGATGTGGCATAATTGCGAAACGTGTTTAGTCCCTTGTTTGAGCCGAATCTGGGTTTAACATGATTTGTGGAGCTCCCTCTGGTGTTGTGGTCGTGGTATTCACTGACCTTTGGGAAGTATTTTGACATGTACATGGGTACCTTAGTCGTGTAGTGTATCTTGTAGACCAGGCCCATTGCAAGTTGCTGTACTCTGTCGTCTACTCTAAGCCATCCAGGTAGTCAAAGTGGGCAGGGGTGAGGTGGGTTCTAGGAGTAAGGTCAAGTAGTAGTCTGACCAGTTTGTTTTGTGATGTTTGTAATCTTGTTTCAATCTTGTATCAGATACATACAGAGACGAGGACAATATCCCTAGTGAAGCTAAGATCCTTTGGAGCACAGCAGTTTAATGAATGGCATCATGGCCTCCAGCTCCTCTCCGCTCTCTCCTTTGTGCTGCTGGGAGGAGAGCAGGGAGACATAGCCACTGTGGAGCACTCAGGGAGCTGTCATGACCAGCTTGTGTGTGTGTGTGTGAGAGAGAGAGAGAGAGAGAGAGAGAGAGAGAGAGAGAGAGAGAGAGAGAGAGAGAGAGAGAGAGAGAGAGAGAGAGAGAGAGAGAGAGAGAGAGAGAGAGAGAGAGAGAGAGAGAGAGAGAGAGAGGGGGGGGACAAAATCATCAGAAGGTCTGAGGAGGGAAGGAAAGGAGGATAGATGGAGGAATGGAGGGAGGAGAGGAGGATAGAAGAGAGGAGGAAAGAGAAGAGGATGGAGGAGAGGAAGATAGGAGGAAGGAGATGCGGATTGAGGAGAGGAGAGGATGGAGGAGAGGAGGATGGAGGAGAGGGTGGAGGAGAGGAGGGGAGAAGAAGAAAATGGAGGAGAGGAGGAAGGAGAGGAGGAGAGGATGGAGGCATGGAAAAGAAAAGCGACGATGAGGTCACTTTAGAATCACTGTTGAAAACAAGAGCTGAGTAATTACTGCCTCTGTCCTCCCAGGAGGGAGACGTCAGTGTGTGTCGTGTGATAGTGTGTGTACATGTATGTGTGAATGAAGGATTGTGTGTCAGTTAATTAGTGCTATTGAATACGTATGTGCATTTATACACTTTAATGTGTGTGTGTGTGTGTGTGTGAGTGTGAGTGTGAGAGAGAGAGAGAGAGAGAGAGAGCACCAACAGCCTCCTGAAACTCTCCAGGAGGACAGCCGTCCGGTGGGAGATGGGAGTGAAAGAAGAAAGTAGCAGAGTCAGTCATGCTGACGTATCAGTGTTGAAGAACAGAGGTGTCTATTATTGATTGAAAATGTTTTATTAAATAATTTTTTTATTAAATACATTTTTTATTTATCATGGTGGAGGAGCTGTCATCTCTGAGGTTAGATTAGATTAGATTCAAATCTATTGTCATTATACAGCACAAGCACAGTACAATGAAAAGAAGTTCGGCATCCAACCAGAGTGCAAATGTAACAGAAAAGAGCAATAGTAATATACAATGTACAGGTGATTAAACTGGGTATACAATATATAAATTAGTATGTACAGAGTTGTAGTATTAATATCTTCAGTGATACAGGTATAAAGACACTATGGTAGTACTGTAAGTCGTACTGGCCAGCAGCGTACCTAGTAAGAGTAGGTAAGGGATGTGTACAGATATAGATATAGTATCTATAGATAGGTAAAAAGGATTATATGCTGGTATGTACAGACAGATGTGGATATATATATATATGGTAAGAATAAATATATATATATATATATATATATATATATATATATATATATATATATATATATATGGTATATACAGCATTATTGTACATGCTATCATGCATGGGTTATAGGCAGGTATATAGATGGATTATTATGCAGGTATATTCAGACAGATATATATATATATATGCGGTAAATATAAATGCATATATACGGTATATACAGCACTATGTTGCATGCTATCATACAGAGTTATATGGGTAGACTATAGTATGAGGTAGGTAGTTGTGATTATTATTGATTACTATAATTACAGTGTAGTGCAGTTGTAGACAGTGAAAGCAGGAGGTAGGTATAAATTGAGTTCAAAGTTGGTACAGTATGGGTAACAGAGCCTAGGGTATAGGCAATGTTCAGAGTTTATATGGTATGGGAGGGGGGGGGGCTGTCATCGTGGTACAGAGTTCAGGGAGACTCCACTGGAGAGTTACCACACCAGAAATACTACTTGTTTGTTACAATTCACACTTTTAGACGGCATGGTGGTGTGTAGAACCCAGATGCAGACAAGCAGAAGATAGACAGGAGGCGGAATGCGGTGGTTGCTCTTTCACGATAACGTGCACTTTATTGTGACACACGGGAGCATAATACAAAAAGAAAACACGTTGAAATGGGGAAAATAAAGATGAATGCACTGAACTAGTCCACCTGGTGGTTGAGAGACGTAGTTCAGGTGTGGGAAATGTCCATGGACAGATGAGGGTTGTGAAGCAGGACCGGGGGGACCGTTACACTTGTTTATGTTTTTTTCACAACAATGTTATTTTCTAGTGAAGTGGTTCTCAACCCTGTTAATGTCAAGGACCCCACATTGATATACATATGGATATGATAAGATATATATTTTTTAGGGCTGTCAGTTTATCGCGTTAATTAGATGAATTAATTACACAGCGAATTATCGCGTTATGAAAATTAACTCAAAATTAATTAAAAAAAATAATAAGAAAATCTTTATTTTTTAATAATAATAATAATAATAATAATAATAATTTTTTTATTCAAGTTTCAAGTATCTTTATTAGTTGACATGCAAAAATACAGAATACCTTCACATGGAATGCTTTTTTCTGTTATGCTCCTATGAGGATCATAGGACGCTTGGATCATACACATACAGCTCATTACAGTAATATTCCACAATTATTACATTTTAGATAGTAATAATGGTACAGAGCATAAAAACACATGCGTTTTGATGACGCATGTAGGGCTAGCCTTGAGACAAACATATGCGTATTCACCACTGCAAACAGACGGTCATTCCATAAGAACAGACTTTTTTTTTTTTAAATGGTCTATTTGCATGTCCTTGGTATCTGATTCTAGGGACATCTATGGATCTCAGGGAATGTATTCCCAGTGTCAGAAATACTGTGTCTGTTACTAGGCTTGAGTCAATTGTAATGAACCAAATGAGAATATCAATTCAATATTACATTTTTATTTTTATTTTTTACTGTGAATAGCACTATGCTAAAATTTACCAGACCTGAAAAATCTAAGCAAATGAATAAAGGGAAGATGATTAAACAGAAGGTTTTGTAGATACAGTACTGAATTCTGCTTTGGACTTTTCCTAATAGATTTACAGACATCAGGGATTTCCCTAAACAATGGTATAGGGCAGTGGTTCCCAAACTGTGGTCCGCGAGGGTATTGCAGGTGGTCCATGGAAAAAAAGCTAAATAAAATATATATTATGTGTTTTATTGTGTGTGTATGTGTGTGTGTGTGTGTGTGTGTGTGTGTATACACTGTACTTAAATAAATACCTTGTTTGGAACTTAATTTATTTGGAAGTGACCCTTATTGTGTTTGCTATCTTATTGAAATTGTGTTTTTAAGTTGCAGGATATTACAGCAAATGGCTTTTTCTATATAGCAATTTTTTGCCTCCTGGATGGGGGCGTTTCATGTAGGGAACGCGATACAAGAGGTTTCTGACGACTTAAATGTGACATGCAATATTAAACAGGGTTCGATTTAAAAACTACACAAGTTACTGTTTGGGGAGGAAGTGGAACAATGTGAGTGAGTGAGTGAGTGAGTGAGTGAGTAAGTGAGTGAGTGAGTGAGTGAGTGAGTGAGTGAGTGAGTGAGTGAGTGAGTGAGTGAGTGAGTGAGTGAGTGAGTGAGAGGGGTACTGTGTGAGTTTGTATTATAAGATAAGTGCCTAATGTGCTGCCCAGTTTTTAAATGTTTCTTTTACTCTTGGGTGTGGGGGTAGCCAGGGAGGGAAGGGATTCATAAAAAATGTGACGTGTGCTACACCCACCAAAAACAACTTATTCAATACGATATAAGATAAGATATTCCTTTGTTGATAAAAGGTGAGGAGAGAGAGTGAGAGTGAGAGAAAGAGAGAGAGAGAGAGAGAGATATTATTATCCCTGCTCAATTCAACTACCTGCTCCTCAGCATCGCTGGTTTGTAATAACAGTCATTCAAGGATGTCTTGGAGTACAGACTACAGTGTGTTCTTTATAGAAGTAAGAAAGAAAAAACAGAGACAACCAGATGGATGGAGAGGAGTGGGCGGCGGAGGCATCAGGGACACGCGCTCATGTCCCTTGGCGATCTCATATCTCTCTCCCTCCCCCCTCCCTTTCACTCAAGAGAGGACGAGAAGAAAAAATAAAAATAGGGAATGAAAGAAGCCAGGGTGATGTATGCGGCCAAACGGACCTGTCTGAAAACATTAAGAGAGCGAGGGTCTAACAGGAGATGAGAGGGGGACATTTAGGATAGATTAGGCTGTCCAACCCTCCGGGGTGGGAGAGAATCAGCCTCCGTCTCCAGGATGGGAGAGAATACAGACCCGGAGATTTAATTTGACCCGTCTTTGAAGCGATGTACACATAGGCCTACCTGTGGCGTACCTCTGCACCTTTGTGTGTTCTCATTTTTATATTCAGATCTAATTGTCTTTCCTCTATTACCCTGCCCATACCTGTACCTACACAGTAAATTTCACAGAGTAAATTTTACTCAAACTGAGTCCATTTGAGCCCAAGTGAGTAAAATGTTACTCAGTTTGAATAAGATTTACTCAGTTTGAGTAAAATTTACTCAGCGAAGTTTACTGTGTACCCTCCCCCCTCCCCCATGCTGCTATGACACCAGAATTTCCCCAAGGGGATCAATAAAGGTATATTGTATCTTATTTTAATGGGAACTTTACTGAAAAACAGCTACAATTTATTTTGCACCTAATGTCACACATTATCCCAAGGCTCCAAACAGTTTTGCACACATTAATTTGGTTTGACAGTTGTTGAGAATTTATTTGAATATGGCCACCAGTGATGTCATCAGAGGTGTCCTCTCATGACATCACTGGTGGCCCTATTCAAACTCATTAACTCTCAATAACTGTCAAACTAAATTAATGTGTGCAAAACAGTTTGGAGCCTTGGGTTATGTCAGAGATTATGTACAAAATATATCACTGTTGTTTGGTGAAGTGCCTTTTAAGATACCAGGCAGTCACGGCTGTAAAAGTAGAATTGGATGTGGCAAATCACATGCAGCGTTATGGTTTAAACAGAGACGTGCCGGTGGTTGATGGCTTGAGTGTTCACCTGTCAGACACCACTGAAGGGGACGCGCAGGGCAGAGGAGCGGGGAGCGACATTCTGAGACGTCTTGCTCCATTCATAGCAGGAATCAAATGTAGGCTAATAATACGTGTATATTACGCTACTAGAGTGGAACAGAACATAATCCTGTTTTTGTGACTCGAGTTTGTGTGTAGGAGAGAGAGAGAGAGAGAGAGAGAGAGAGAGAGAGAGAGAGAGAGAGAGAGAGAGAGAGAGAGAGATAGATTGAGTATGTATGTAGGTGGAGAGAGATTGAGTATGTATGTACTGTAGGTGGAGAGAGATTGAGTCTGTGTGTAGGTGGAGAGAGATTGAGTATGTATGTAGGTGGAGAGAGATTGAGTCTGTGTGTAGGTGGAGAGAGTTGAGTCTGTGTGTAGGGAGAGAGATCGATTGAGTCTGTGTAGGTGGAGAGAGTTGAGTCTGTGTGTAGGGAGAGATAGATTGAGTCTGTGTAGGTGGAGAGAGTTGAGTCTGTGTGTAGGTGGAGAGAGTTGAGTCTGTGTGTAGGGAGAGAGAGATTGAGTCTGTGTAGGTGGAGATAGTTGAGTCTGTGTGTAGGTGGAGAGAGTTGAGTCTGTGTGTAGGGAGAGAGAGATTGAGTATGTATGTAGGTGGAGAGAGTTGAGTCTGTGTGTAGGTGGAGAGAGATTGAGTCTGTGTAGGTGGAGAGAGTTGAGTCTGTGTGTAGGTGGAGAGAGTTGAGTCTGTGTGTAGGGAGAGAGAGATTGAGTCTGTGTAGGTGGAGAGAGTTGAGTCTGTGTGTAGGTGGAGAGAGATTGAGTCTGTGTAGGTGGAGAGAGATTGAGTCTGTGTAGGTGGAGAGAGATTGAGTCTGTGTGTAGGTGGAGAGAGAGATTGAGTCTGTGTAGGTGGAGAGAGTTGAGTCTGTGTAGGTGGAGAGAGAGATTGAGTCTGTGTGTAGGTGGAGAGAGATTGAGTCTGTGTGTAGAGAGAGAGAGATTGAGTCTGTGTAGGTGGAGAGATTGCCATGGCAGTTTTTCTCTGTGGTATTGGAGGATAGTATCTCCTGCCAGTCAAGCTTTTTCACTGAATCCTCAAAGCTCTGTTGCAGGTTTTTTGGGATGTAGTTTGATGAGGTGGCAGATTTTTTGGATGTTTTTAGAAAGCGAGTTTTATTGAGTTTCCTGGTGAAACAGATGAAATTGTGGTCAGATATACCGGTCAACATGTTGTTGGTCTTAGTGATTCTATCCGGTTGGTTGGTGAAAACTAGGTCTATTTTGGTCTGGGAGGTTTTGGTAATTCTAGTTGGCTGTTTGATTATTTGTTCAAAGCTGTGGGCATCCATGGATTGTTTTAAGTTCTTTCTAGCCTGTTTACTGTCCCAATTAACATTGAAGTCACCTATGATTATTGTTTCCTTGTTGCAGGATTTTAGGACATGTTTTAACTGGTCGTAAAACTCAACTTTTGCATCTGGTTTTCTGTAGAGACATATCAGGGTAAATTACATTTGTTCAGCAAGAGTGATTTCCACACCAACAGATTCTACACCAACACATTCAAAGTCAGTGGACCATTCCAGTTTTTTACAGGCAATTGTGTCTCTGATGTACAGTAGGACTCCCCCACCTCCTTTCCCAGTCTTCCTGTCATTCCTAAATACATTGTAGCCTGGCATGGATACTAGGGCTTCAGGGGACGACTTCTTTAGCCATGTCTCACTCAGACCTAAGCAATGTAAGTTAGAATCAAGTAGGAGGTGCTCTAGCTGTTCGCGTTTATTACCAACACTACGAATGTTGAGGTGACCACAAAAGAAACCCTTTGGTTTGCATAGGGGGTCCCATACAGTTCTGGCCTGGTTTAGGGTACCAAATAGTTTAGTCTTGCGGTGCTTTCTCAGTACATGGTTTCTACCTCTAGGTGCTACCTCAGGGTCTCCTCTGGCAGTGGAGAGAGAGATTGAGTCTGTGTAGGTGGAGAGAGATTGAGTCTGTGTGTAGGTGGAGAGAGTTGAGTCTGTGTGTAGGGAGAGAGAGAGATTGAGTCTGTGTGTAGGGAGAGAGATAGATTGAGTCTGTGTGTAGGTGGAGAGAGATTGAGTTTGTGTGTAGGGGGAGAGGGAGATTGAGTCTGTTTGTAGGGAGAGATAGATTGAGTCTGTGTGTAGGTGGAGAGAGATTGAGTTTGTGTGTAGGGGGAGAGAGGGAGATTGAGTCTGTTTGTAGGGAGAGATAGATTGAGTGTGTGTAGGGAGAGAGGGAGATTGAGTCTGTGTGTAGGGAGAGAGATTGAGTCTGTGTGTAGGGAGAGAGATTGAGTCTGTGTGTAGGGAGAGAGAGATTGAGTCTGTGTGTAGGGAGAGATAGATTGAGTCTGTGTGTAGGGAGAGAGATTGAGTCTGTGTGTAGGGAGAGAGATTGAGTCTGTGTGTATGGAGAGAGAGATTTAATCTGTGTGTAGGGAGAGAGATTGAGTCTGTGTGTAGGGAGAGAGAGATTGAGTCTGTGTGTAGGGAGAGGGATTGAGTCTGTGTGTAGGGAGAGAGATTGAGTGTGTGTGTAGGGAGAGAGAGATTTAATCTGTGTGTAGGGAGAGAGATTGAGTGTGTGTGTAGGGAGAGAGAGATTTAATCTGTGTGTAGGGAGAGAGATTGAGTGTGTGTGTAGGGAGAGGGAGATTTAATCTGTGTGTAGGGAGAGAGATTGAGTGTGTGTGTGTAGGGAGAGAGATAGATTTAATCTGTGTGTAGGGAGAGAGATTGAGTGTGTGTGTAGGGAGAGAGAGATTTAATCTGTGTGTAGGGAGAGAGATTGAGTCTGTGTGTAGGGAGAGAGATTGAGTGTGTGTGTAGGGAGAGAGAGAGATTTAATCTGTGTGTAGGGAGAGAGATTGAGTGTGTGTGTAGGGAGAGGGAGATTTAATCTGTGTGTAGGGAGAGAGATTGAGTGTGTGTGTAGGGAGAGAGAGAGATTTAATCTGTGTGTAGGGAGAGAGATTGAGTGTGTGTGTAGGGAGAGAGAGAGATTTAATCTGTGTGTAGGGAGAGAGATTGAGTCTTGCGCATCAACATGCCATGTTGGACAGAACATCAGGTCGCACCTCATGGCAACATGATGTAAAATAGAGAATACAGAAAAGAAAGAGAGCATAATGTAAACGGACGATTCTTCAAACCACCAACCTTTCTGTTATGTCCATGTGCAGTAACACCAGAGCTACTACAATTATTTCTTTCCCCAATAATGAAGTATGAAATTCAAGTTCAAGTTTTGTTTTATTTGTCGCATATACGTAAGGTACATGTACATTATAGTGAAATGCTTGGTTCTGTATGGCCCTCCTCAAATTGTGCTTCATACAGTAAAAAAGTTAATAAGCTGTAGCCCTATTTCGCCTAAAGGTACATGCCTACGTAAATGGAAGATTGCTCCACTTCTGCAAGGTCAATTTGCATGTTCTTGGTATCTAGGAACATCTAGGGACCTGGGGGTATGTACTATTTCCAGTGTCAGAAATATTGTGTCTGTTACTAGGCTTGAGTAAATTGTAATGAAGAAAAGGAGAATATAAATTATGATTTATTTTTGCATCTGTGCCGGTGAATAACACCATGTTACAATTGTGCCGTAACCGAGGTCGCTCACTGAGCTCATTCACCACCTTATTGAGATCAAGTGTAAAGAAAATCTAAGCAAATTAATAAAGGGAAGATGATTAAACAGAAGGATTTGTAGATACAGTAATAAATGATAATCGATTTTAATTATGAATTCATATTTGACCTTGAACTTGACCTTATTATGGCCAAATCATACATCTATGGATAGGGAAAATGCTCCTCTTTCCAATGGCAGAGTTGAATCTGGATTGAAAATGAAAATATACACTTTGACTACTGTTTTTGATAGGGGTATGGTCTTTACTCTTGGCTACAAAAAATTTAAAATTAAAAACATTAACCTCTTAACATCCAACGGCCCACATGTGGACGATTCACGATGCCACTTTGCTGACCTCTAGAGGCTCGGGTGTGCATTTCCATTAATACAATATATAGATAGAATTAAAGCCCTATTTGTTGCCTGTCGATTGCCCTTTCAGGTGACAATATCCGTTCAGCGGTTCTCGAGTTACATGCCGATATGTGAGGTGTAGCCAATGAGTGTGGCTTTCCAATGATATCCCATGATATGATAATTGGGGATCTAATATGGTCTCTATTGATCGATTTATGATAAAGAAAAGCAGGGTCCGCCTATAGGGGGACCTTACCTAACACTATACAAAATATACAATATACAAAACTAAAGTACAGAATGCAAAACAAAATGTAAAAATGCTAAAATTAGATAAAGAGGTAGTGCAACTATTTTAGTAATAAATAGATAAAATATGGTGTAGTGTTAAAACGTGTTTAAAGTGTCTAAAGTGAATGTTCAAAGTGAGAGTGTGCATGTGGATGTGTGTGCAATGACTGTAGAATGGATGGGTTAGTGGCAGTGCTGCATAGAGTCCACATTGAGCATCCTGATGGCCTGAGGATAGAATTCCTTCTGAGTCTCTCTGTACTGGCCATGAGACTACGGTATCGCTTGCCTGACCGCAGCAGTGCAAAGAGGCAGTTGTTTGGGTGGCTACTAGAGTCTTTGACTATTCTCTTGACTTAGCCGTAGCCCTGCAACGCCTGGTGTAAATGTCCTGGAGAGTGGGAAGCCCACCTCTGATGGTGCGTTCAGCTGATCGAGCCACTCTCTGCAGTCGTGTGCGGTGCTATTCCAAAACCAGGAAGTGATGTTACCAGTCAGTCTAACCAATCTCTCTATTGTGCAAGAGTAGAAGTTCATTAAGATCTTAATTAAGATTCCAGGTGATTTGTGCTGTTCACATTGTGGTGAACAAAAACAGATGAGTCACATATGAGCCACTTTAGCCTGCAGTCTGAACGTAGTCATAATCTAATCCATCAGGGTGGATCATTTAAATGTTGTGTAGAGTTAATATGCCTTTTGTCAGCCTCTCTGAAAAACGATGAATCTTTCTTTGTTATTTAGAACATTGTATGGTCAGACGTTGCATATAGCTGAACGCCCCCTCCCGTGGATGAGCGGATGGATGGATGTGTAGATAGGAGTGGAATGTCTGTGATTAGAGGGAACTAGTGTCATAGCACGCAGGGAGAGAAACAAGACAGGAGTGGTAGGGTTTTGAGTCAAATGCAGGTTGAAAAGATAGACATGTATAACATCAGATATATAATAGAACTTGTTGACAGAAGCAAGACCATGATGAAACGGTCTGTGTTAAGTAGGATTCTCACTGTACCGTTTAATGAAACAAGGAAATTTGCTTTTCTATATGGTTGACCAAATACACCAACACCAGGTTTCAACAGATTGCTCAACTGTGGCGATGGTAGGCCAATGGCGCCCTCTAGTGACCTCTCCCTTAGTTGCAGAATCAGATATACCTTACTTTATATACTTTAACAATTTTATATAACTTCATTGAATCTGTGGAAGTATTTTCTTTCCACAAATAAAACGAAATCAAAATTGTATTATTAATTAATTAATTTTAATTAATTTTATTTATGATGAATTGAAAATGGGGGACCCTGATGTAAACAAGTCTTTCTCTGGTCTTGCATCCCCTTAACAATTGTGTGTATTGAGCCGTACTGTATTGTACCCATTCTGCAATCTGTTAATAACGTTTTCAATCAATCAATCAATCAATCAATCAATCAATCAATCAATCTTCCAACACCTCTTTATTCCCTTGTATTGAGGTGTTTTTGGTGTGTGTAGCACACATCACATTTATTATTATCTCCTTCCCTGCCTGGCTGCGTGTATATTTTCCCTAATGGAGTTGCACTTCCACGTTCGGTTTGCGCGATCTGATTGGCCACTGACGTTTTTCTCAGCGCCAATCGTGTTACTCCTAACAAACTGGTTAAGCTTGGCGACACTTTCGAAGTCGCTCTCTTTCGAAGTTGGTTAAGGTTAGGGTTAGGGTTAAGGTTAGGGTTAGTTGGTTAAGGTTAGTTGGTTACGGTTAGGGTAAAAGCCTGCTGGCGCGATTGGCGCTGAAAAAAACATCAGTGGCCAATCAGATCGCGCAAACCGATCGAGGAAGTGCAACTCCGTTAGGGAAAATATACACGCTGCCTGGCTACCACACACCAGTCAAAAACCTTTACAAACTGGGCAGCATGTTAGGTAGGCACTAGTGTTCCATGGCTTGAAAAAGACAGCTAATTGATTAAAGCTCATTTATTGCTAATTTATCTAATACAAGATGTATTACTGGTGAATGATATGATACCCACCACTGTGTCCTTTATGAAAAGGTTGGATGGCCTTCTCTGGTTGAAAGGCGTAACTATCATTGGTGTTTCTTTATTTTTAAAGCCCTTATTGGTAAACGTCCCTCTTTAGGGTTGCTCCAGTTTGCTCTGAACCAGGAAAAACTGCTTTTTCCTTTGATGCTTCCAACACCTGGAATGCCCTCCATCTGACTCTGAAGGTTATTCCTTCTCTTGCTGCATTTAAAAGTATGATCTCCGACCACTGTGTCTTAGCTGATTTTCGATTGTTTATTTATTGTGCCTATGTAACGGTTGTGACATTGTCACCTTAAACTTCGATGACCGAGGGAGTTTCGAACCTGCAGGTCTCCCACACCGCGGGCAACAGCAAAGAAGTGAACTCACTACTTTGTAACGTGTCTATGTGTCTTTTGAGGATGAGAGTGAACTTAACCCATAGCACCACTACTCACCCCAGTCACTTCACGACATCTGAAGTCCTTCGTGACTGCGCTTCGCGGTACCATCCGTCACACTCACCCTCCTTAAAATCACTCCACTCCACCCAAGGCATCCGGGTCAGTCGGCACCAATGTAACGGTTGTGATTGTCACCTCAAACTTCGATGCCCGAGGGAGTTTCGAACCCGGGTCTCCCACGCCGCGGGCAACAGCACAGACCGCTATACCAAGAGGTGAATAAAGACATGTTGAAGCTTGTTTAAAGTTTGCCTAACAACATTTTGAGAAAGCCAGTGAATTACTGGGAGCATGTACTCTGGTCAGATGAGATCAAAATGTTACTTTCTGGCTGTCACACAACACACCATGTTTGGAGGAGAAATGGCAGTGCACATTACCCGAATAACACTACCAACAGTGAAGTTTGGAGGTGGAAGTATCATGGTGTGGGGCTGCTTCTCCTCTCCTGGTACTGGCAGACTTCATATCATTGAAGGAACAATGAATGGAGCCATGTACAGAGAGATTCTTGAGATGAACCTGCTGCCATCCACCAGGATGCTGAGGATGACACGTAGGTGGACCTTCCACCATGACAACAATCCAAAGCATACAGCAAAGGAAACTTGCAGTTGATTTCAGAGAAAGAAAATCAACTTGTTGGAATGGCCCAGTCAATCACCTGACTTAAACCCAATTGAATATTTGTGGAAGCATCTGAAGATCCAGATTCACAAGAGGCCCCTCCGCAATCTTCAAGATTTAAAGACAATCTGTGTAGAGGAATGGACCAAAATCACACCTGAATACTGCAGGTGATTAGTTACATCATACAGAAAGCATCCTTGGAGCTGTCATTACAAAAAAAGGCTTCTCCACTAAGTATTGAATTAATTTCAGTTAGTGTGTTCAATACTTTTTTCCTATGTCATTCCACTTTATTACACATAACTTTATGTATGTATGGGCTTTAATGTTTAGATTTTTTGTCTGGATTCCCTGAGTTAAAGGAAAACTCCAACATTTTGGGAAATTAGCTCATTTGGCATCTACCCTGGAGTTAGACAAGAAGATACATACCCTTTTTCTTCTCTGTGCATGCAGTAAGAGTAGGAAGACAGGCACCGTTAGCCTAGCTTAGCGTCAGTCACTGGAAGTAGGTTCCTCCATTAGCCTAGTTCCAAACGTCTTCCTACTCCTACTGCATCCACAGAGAAGAAAAAGGTATGCATCTTCTTGTCTAACTCCAGGGTTCCCAAAATGGAGTGTTAAGATACATACCTTTTTATTCTCTGTGCATGCAGTAGCAGTAGGAAGACGCGCACGATTAGCCTAGCTTAGCGTCAGTCACTGGAAGTAGGTTCCTCCATTAGCCTAGTTCCCAACGTCTTCCTACTCCTACTGCATGCACAGAGAAGAAAAATGTATATATCTTCTTGTCCAACTCCAGTGTAGATGGCAAATAAGCTAATTTCCCAAAATGTTGGAGTTTTCCTTTAATACCAAAGTCTGGTGAAAATTTCACTTGAATGGCCACATTGGAAATATATTTACGGGACAAAATGCTGATGTGTTCAATACTTATTTCCCCCAGGCCCATTGTATATCACCCCTAGGAAACTGTATGATGGGCCTTGTGGCTGACTCCCAGTGCACTCTATGCACTCTGGGGGCAACAGGCACCTATATGCACATGTTCTGGGAATGCCCACCGGTCGCTTGAAGCCTTTTTACAACGCATCCGCGTTTCCGGGTTCCCGTTTTGCGCTCCGATTGGCCAGGTCATGTGACATGCGCGCCAATCGTGGGACGGCAAGTTTCTACACTGGTTAAGCTTAGGCACTCTTCGAAGTTGGTTAAGGTTAGAGTTTGTCTTAGAGCGTGACAGCAAGTTATTTCGCCGGTTAAGCTTAGGCACTCTTTCAAAGTTGGTTAAGGTTAGAGTTTGTCTTAGAGCATGGCGATAGAACGGCAGGTAGTTTGCAGGCTGTTCGACGCGGAAATGGGCAAACACGCTATTGGGCGCACATGTCACATGACCTGGCCAATCAGAGCGCCTGAAACGAGGATGCGTTGTAAAAAGGCTACACGCCCACCGGTCGCTCGATTTTGGAGGGCCATACCTGCTAAGCTTTCAGACATATGTGATTTGACAATACCACTATCAACAACAACACTACTACTGAATGATATCTCTCAGCTGCCGGCTACTATACAGCAAAAAATACTAGTTTTAGCGGGAATTCCAGCTGTAAAAAAATGTATAGCCATGATGGAAACAACCCAACAAACGTACAATAATTAATTGGGCTTTAACATTCTTAGATGTCATTTATTTAGAGATCTCCACAGCTCGGGTAATTGGAGTCAGATAATCTAATATTACCGTAGGTTCTGGGCATCGGCAGCTGAGAGTGTAAAATCCATGATCTAGTAGCAGGCGAGGTCAGGGTGCTCGGTCCTGAGAGGTCCTGGGGTGGGGGGTGGGATTGGGGGAAGAAATGTCTTTTAGCATTATAATTTATTATAATAAAAAATGTATTTGTATATATTCTCCCTGTCTTGTGTTCCCAATGCCATTGTTTTGAATGTATTTTACTATAATTTATCTTATTTAATTCGTTATGTCTTATTTGAATTGTTATCATTATTGTTATTGTATTGTATTGTGTCTGTCACATGTTAAATAAAATTAAAAAAAATTATCACAAAAAAACAGTCACATCTGTTCAAGTTTTCGTCGCATGTTTATTTATTTTTTTACATTTTCTTAAAAAAACGACAAGGTCCAAGTAGTTTGGAAGCCCAGCCCCTCACCCCTATATCCCCCCAGCCGGCTAGCTCCACTCTAAGCAACCAGGAAAGAAAAATAGTAATATGGACAATCAATAATATACACCCCATATACAGCAATGCATAGTGGTCTAACAGAACACCTCCGATAATACCCAACCTCCAATGAGGTTTCAATTCATCAAATGGTTTCCACCAATGAGGTTCATTTCATCAGAAACTTTCAACCAATGACATTTGTGTTACGACTAGTTTGGGCGGGTCCCGGGTCGTCCTGGATACAGAGACTAATATCTTCCCGCCACACCGGTGGGCGTCCAGCCGACTGACGGCGACGCGAGACAGGCTTCGACTCATACGCTTCAGCCACTTGTCCCGGAAGCCACCGGATCGTGCCGTCGACCTCGACGCGAGCGACCCGGAACCCGTTTCCACCAATCAGATTCAGCATAAGTGCAAAGTTGGAGGCACCGACGCACACCTTGTGGTTTCTACCCGCGTTTCACTTTGTTCACCACCACAGCGGGGAGAGCCGTGACCGGAACCGTTTTAAATGACCTCTTGTTTAATCACTGATCTAGGTTCAGCTGGTCTTACAGCCCTTATCAGGTTGACCCAGGTCAGGACAGAGAAACGGATCTGATCTGGAGTAGTTTCAGCTCTCGGGCCGAAGAGCAGGTTTACAGCATCTACTCCTCTAGCTCTAGAATTAAAATTCAAAGACAGCTCGCAGTCCGTTTGAGTTTAACTTGTGAATTTAACTTCCCTTCGTCCTGCGATACAGTAACCGCCACGTGTCAGCCGGGCCAGAGTGTGCGTGTGTGTGTGTGTGTGTGCCGGGGAAGCCCGCAGTGGTAAGAGCCAGCGTAGGAGAGAGTATCCTGTATGTGCGTGAGCGAGATGGGCTCCTGTACACAGTGTGAGCAGAGAGTGAGCGTGTCTCGTGTCCGCTGTGCGTCCGGGCTACAAACAGGAGTCCCAGTGCAGCTGCAGGTCCGTGCTGTCCAGGAAGTCGTCGGAGAACACGCTCGGCGGGGTGTGGGGCGCCAGGGGTGCCAGGCTCGTGCCCCCGTCCCCCGCTCCTCCTGCTCCGCCGGCGCTGCCCACCATGGAGATGTCCAGCCAGTCCATGCTGTCCAGGGTGGGGTCCCCGAAGTCCAGCCCCGCCGGGTGGGGGGAGAAGCCCAGGTCGGAGGTGTCCATGGGGGAGGGCGGGTGGTGTTCCAGGAGGCTGCGAGTGCTCAGCATGTGACTGTGGAGGTCGTCGATCAGCCTCAGATCCCCGTTTGCCTCCACGCCCAGCAGCGGGCCGCCTGCAGTGCTCTCCAGGAAGTCCTCCAGGCGCGCGCTCCCGCCGCAGTGGTTGCCCGCGGGCGAATGCTGCCGGCCGGCGGGGAGGGAGGCGGGCTCCGGAGGGGTGGGAGGGGAGAGGTGGAGAGGGGACGGGGGGGAGGCGGGGGAGGGCGGATTGGAGTGGAGGTGGGCCAGGGAAGGGTCTGGGTTGGCCCTGAAGCCAGAGATTTCTAGGGAAGAAAAAATTAAAAGAGAGGGAGCATGGAATCAAGAATCAGTACACTATTTCCCATGGTAATAATTTAAGATATTGTGTATCTCATACTGCGTTTTCTTACCTCCACTCTTTAGGAGAATGTCAAACAGATCGTCCATCTGCTGACTGCTCAGGCCGTTCTCCTGAGGGCAGAGAACAACGCGTTATTTACAACACATACACCTTCACACAGGAACCACTGCGTCAAGCTCAACTCAAACTACATGAAACCCAAACCCAGAGAGCATGAGCGGGTGCCAAGTCCATACAGCTAACCACACAAGAGGTTAGACGGTGCTCCTGTAGTGTACACTGTAATGTACTGTATTAAGTCCATACAGCTAACCCACACAAGAGGTTAGACGGTGCTCCTGTAGTGTACACTGTAATGTACTGTATTAAGTCCATACAGCTAACCCACACAAGAGGTTAGACGGTGCTCCTGTAGTGTACACTGTAATGTACTGTATTATGTCCATACAGCTAACCCACACAAGAGGTTAGACGGTGCTCCTGTAGTGTACACTGTAATGTACTGTATTAAGTCCATACAGCTAACCCACACAAGAGGTTAGACGGTGCTCCTGTAGTGTACACTGTAATGTACTGCATTATGTCCATACAGCTAACCCACACAAGAGGTTAGACGGTGCTCCTGTAGTGTACACTGTAATGTACTGTATTAAGTCCATACAGCTAACCCACACAAGAGGTTAGACGGTGCTCCTGTAGTGTACACTGTAATGTACTGTATTAAGTCCATACAGCTAACCCACACAAGAGGTTAGACGGTGCTCCTGTAGTGTACACTGTAATGTACTGTATTAAGTCCATACAGCTAACCCACACAAGAGGTTAGACGGTGCTCCTGTAGTGTACACTGTAATGTACTGTATTAAGTCCATACAGCTAACCCACACAAGAGGTTAGACGGTGCTCCTGTAGTGTACACTGTAATGTACTGTATTAAGTCCATACAGCTAACCCACACAAGAGGTTAGACGGTGCTCCTGTAGTGTACACTGTAATGTACTGTATTAAGTCCATACAGCTAACCACACAAGAGGTTAGACGGTGCTCCTGTAGTGTACACTGTAATGTACTGTATTAAGTCCATACAGCTAACCCACACAAGAGGTTAGACGGTGCTCCTGTAGTGTACACTGTAATGTACTGTATTAAGTCCATACAGCTAACCCACACAAGAGGTTAGACGGTGCTCCTGTAGTGTACACTGTAATGTACTGTATTAAGTCCATACAGCTAACCCACACAAGAGGTTAGACGGTGCTCCTGTAGTGTACACTGTAATGTACTGTATTAAGTCCATACAGCTAACCACACAAGAGGTTAGACGGTGCTCCTGTAGTGTACACTGTAATGTACTGCAATTGTCCAGAAGTCAAACCTCTTTTTGACCATGAGGCTGAAACACACGTTGAAGAGCTGGCATGCAAGGTGAAAGCAGAAACAGACAGAGGAAACCAGGGTATCTGCAGGTTTCTTTTTAGACTTTGACCTTGTTAATACCATTTAGAGGTAAATTGAATACCAATTTCACGACCATACTAGAATTATTTTAAATTCTTGCGCGCTCCATACAAGCTCTCACCAGACGCACCAAGAACAACGACTTGAATACAAAAACATTTAATATATTTAACATTATTTCATCTCCTGACAGCCGGGCTGCCCCCCCCAAAGATTTTCTAAGATTTGAATACCCTGCAGATACCCTTGTCATGAGAGCAGAAACAGACAAGCAAATGAATAAATTGATAGAAATGTCAAATGAAAAGCTGATATGGAGGAAGATGGAGGTGCAGGCGAACATACTTTGGGGCGCTGAGCGGAGGAAGAAGAGCTGGGTTTGGGAGAGGGAGGGGTGAAGAGGGTGTGTCGGTCATAAGTAGGACCCACCTCCTGGTGACGTGCCAGAGAAGAAAGGAGGAGTTATAGAATGAAGGTGAAGATGAATGTGAAGGTCAAAGTAGAACAAAAAAGAGATGAGCGGAAAGAAATATGAAATGAGATGAAGAGATCGCTGTTAAAGACCCAGGCAGGTGTCGTACCTTCAGAGACGGGAGGATGGCGCTTTGGCTTTCAGAATCTGACAGGTCGTCGAAGAAAGGCTGCAGACTGGGCGGGGCGGAGATTGACAGGCTGGGTTCTGGCGCGCCATTGGTCTCTAAGTGTAGGCCCGCCTTGTGTACCTGTGAGAAGAGATGGGCGAAGTAGAAATATTGAACAACTATATGACATCAAACCTATGTAACGAGATATCGAATCACACGACTTCCAGTGAGATCCGTTACAGTACTGCACGTCATCGGTTACGTCATCATCCGTCTCCTACTGTACCTTTTTGATAGGCTGGCTCACAGGCTCTGGCTGCAACTGCGGTTTTGATTGGCTGGCGGGGTTGGGTGTCTCGGTTGCCGATTGGCTGGGGAGTTTGCTCGGAGTTGACTGCAATCTCTACAAGAGGGAAACGGGCAGAATAGCTTTTCTGTACATTCATATGGCAACTGGTAGCCATCACAATACAATATGCGAGTGTATAAGAACCCATTTAAGCCTAATGAAAGAATTCTGCTTGCTGTACCTGCAGAGTGATGCGTCCGTTGGTTTTGCCCAGTGAGGACACTCCGTTCTGCCCTTCCGCGGTGTGATTGGTCAGCGCGATCAGGTAGTGGTTGCCGTTGCTGTCGGTCACCAAAGTGGGCGTGCCGTTGGACTTGAGGAGGTCCAATGAGATGGTGTGCCCGGGGTGCTGTGTGCCGTTCTGTTGACTCATGAAAACCGGAGTCACCTGGAGAGAGAGAGAGAGAGAGAGAGAGAGAAGAGAGAGAGAGAGAGAGAGAGAGAGAGAGAGAGAGAGAGAGAGAGAGAGAGAGAGAGAGAGAGAGAATGTCACCAATGACAATGACATTCAGAATGTCAGTGAATGACATTCACCGAATGTCACCCTTAAAGACAGGAAGATCCAGTAATACTTTCACCTTCACATGGTTTTACATGGTTATGATACGGTATGCTCCAGCCTCTACATTATGTAACAAATGATGATAAAGCGATTACGTTATACTAAGTTACTGCCATGCGGGGTCAGCCTAGCTACTGTACCTGTTGCGTGGTGGCGGCTGTCTGCTGCTGTTTCAGCTGTTGTCTTTGCTGCACCCTCTGCTGCTTCTTCAGCTGGGCCTGGCTCACCGCAGGCTTCTGGGTCTGTGCCGTCTGGGTCTGGTTCTGAACCTGCACCTGCTTCAGCTGGACCTGGTTCTTCTGCTGGTTCTGCTGAGCCTGGAGGACCAGGCTGTGGGCTAGCTTCAGCTGGTTCTGCTGCTGCACCAGCTTCTGCTGCACCAGCTTCTGCTGAGCTAGTGTCTCCTGAGCTAGCTTCTCCTGAGCTAGCTTCTGCTGAGCTAGTGTCTCCTGAGCTAGCTTCTCCTGAGCTAGCTTCTCCTGAGCTAGCATCTCCTGAGCTAGCATCTCCTGAGCTAGCGTCTCCTGAGCTAGCTTCTGCTGCGCCAGCTTCTCCTGAGCTAGTCTCTGCTGCGCCAGCTTCTCCTGAGCTAGCTTCTGCTGCGCCAGCTTCTCCTGAGCTAGCTTCTGCTGCGCCAGCTTCTCCTGAGCTAGCTTCTGCTGCGCCAGCTTCTCCTGAGCTAGCTTCTGCTGCGCCAGCTTCTCCTGAGCTAGCTTCTGCTGCGCCAGCTTCTCCTGAGCTAGCGTCTGCTGCGCCAGCTTCTGCTGAGCTAGTCTCTGCTGAGCCAGCTTCTCCTGAGCTAGCTTCTGCTGGGCTTGGAGGTGTTTCTGTTGGGTTTGCTGGATAATGAGCTGCTGGAGCTGCTGCTGCTGGAGCAGGATCTGGGCCTGGGTCTTCTGCTGCGTCTGTGGCACTTTCTGCTGCTGCATCTGGATCTGCTGCTGTCTGAGCTGCTGCTGCTTGAGGTGCTTCTGCTGCTCGGCCTGCTGGACCTGCAGCCGGTGGATCTGCTGCAGTTTCAGCAGCGTCTCCTGGGAGCACTGTGTGGGCTGAGCGGGTCTCCTCGCCTGCGACTCGTCGAACACTCCCTCCATCCCATCCTCCGTCTCCACCTCAGTCTCCACCTCCCTCTTGACCCTCACCAGCATTCCGTTGGGCAGGGTGGGAGGCTGGATGGCGGAGGCCTTGATCAACGTCTGAGGTTTGACCTCAGAGACATGACCCGCTCCTCCCGTCGTTCCACTCCTCTCCCTGCCCTCCTTCTCCCCTCCACTGACCATCTTCCCCTGTTCCAGCTGCGACCGGAGGGTCTCCACCAGCCTCTGCTTCTGCCTCAGCCTCCTGGTCAACTCCTCGATCTGCTTGTCTTTCTCCTGGAGCATCTGGTCCTTGTCCAGGGAGGAGGTCTCCATCGCCACCCCGGCCGAGGGCTCCGCAGGCTGGCCGGAGGCGGGTGAGGGCCGGGAGAGGCTGCAGGAGCTCTGGAGCTGCCCCTGGTTCTCCTCTTTGACCTGGGCGAGAGGCTGGGAGAGGGCGGGGGCCGTGGATGGGTGCTGGGGGGACGGGTGGAGGGTTAGCTGGGTGAGGGGAGAGCTCACCTGTGGAGGGCGGAAACAGAGAGAAGGGGTTAGGCTCTGGTGAAGATGTTTAACTAATAAAACACTAGCTATCTCCTTGTATCTTACATCTTAGTGCCCCCCTCGGCTCAGTCTTTGTTAAGTTACTGGAAGCATCAACAAGTCCAGAATCAAAAGAAAGGATTTCCACACACTTAAATCTGTACAATAGGCATAGTTTCCCGTTTCTTGTTTCCTGTTTTTTCATCTTATTTTAAGTGCTGATTACTTGTTTTTAAACGTTGTGTTATTCTATCTCATTTAATTGTATACTCGGGGGGACAGTGGTTCAGGAGGCAGAGCGGTCGTCTGGTAATCGGAAGGTTCGATTACCGCACGGCATACCCCCCAATTGCTCCCGATGAGCAGGTCGGCACCTTGCATGGTCGCCCCTCTGCTGTCGGTGTGTGAACGTGTGAGTGAATGGGTAAAATGTGAGGAACAGAATTGTAAAGCGCTTTCACTTGACGTCTCGGTAAATGAGGGAAACTTCAGTGTCCCTCGAGTTTAAATAAAGGTTGAATGAAAAAAGATTCAAGAGAGAGGAAATGTTTTCTCTTAATTTTGGACAGACTATCTTACAACGGCTACAACTGCTAGAACATCAAATCCATTGTACGTGTTTTGCCTGGAAAACGCACCATCTCTCCAAACATGTCTCCGCTGCAGCTGGTCTCGTCCGGACTCATCGCGGCCAGCGAGCGCTCAGACGGGGAGGGGGACGCGGGGGGGCTGGAGCTAGTGCTGCCAAAGCGCATGACCCTCCCGGGGATGGCCGTCTGAGCCAATGAGAACGAGGCTATCCTCACACCGCCCTCTCCTGACTGGTGGTTGTTGAGAACGGTGGTCCCGGTCGGAGCGGGTGCGGCGGCGCCAGAGCTTTGGCACGAGCCCTGTTGGACCGGCTGCGACATGCCGTGTTTGGGGGTGGCTGCGGCGGCGCTGCCGGCGTGGTGCTCCTGGTAGTTACGGAGCCTCTCGATGAGGTCGTTCTTGGTGCCGGACACGGTCAGGCCTCGTAGCTTCAGCTCCAGCTTCAACTCTGCAACCTGGAATCAGAGTCAGCAGTCTGGTTAGTGACTCTGGTTAAAGAGAAGAATGACTACAGGGCTCCAAATCTGAATTGTATTCTTGAATCTGAATGTATACGATAGGGCTGACCCCTATTAGTCGACTAATCGGTCGAAAGGAGCCGTAGTCGACTGCCAACCTCTTAGTCAAAAAAAAATATATATATATATATATTTTTTTATCATGCTTTCCAAAAGAAAAGAGGCCTAGAAGCTTGGCTAACGCTAATGGCACGCATACCAGAGGCTAACTGCCTAAGAAAACAGGCACAGAGGCACTGAAAGAGGATTTCACCCATCTAATGAACACACTAGACTAGACAAATATCAAGATGTATCCATCAGTGGACCAATTGCATGCTTTTGCAGAGGACAAGAAGCCTTCAGTTGACTCCTTCAGACATTAACACTTTAATCGCCGGAGACGGCGAAACTAATCTTTCCCCGCCATGCTCATTCTGCCGAAGACGCCGTAACACGTCTTTGATATCAATATTTCAAAAATCTGTGATCGAAATCATATTTCTCCCCCGGGGACCTGAGATATACTGCTGAGCTCCACTCAACTATCTAACGGTTCAAGAGCGCCATCTGGTGGCCGATCGGGGGATCGCACCAAGAAGAGAAACAGGATGTAGAAGCTGGTGCTCATTTCAATTCGGTCCGATCACTCGCTATAGGTCCCGGGACTCGAGCTCGACACAATACATAGCGATCCGTTGCCAATAACTCGATAAACAACATGATTTGGACGTATATACTATTATACAACCTGGAAATGGATCGGTATTTCTCCATCCCATAATAGAAAAAAATCTGTTCCACGCTCATCTGCCAACGGCGCGAGGAAGCTACGGTGAGTTTCAGCGTTATTTTCGAATGTCCTCTATACTAACTGCTCTAATGATCATATCACCCACACTAGATGAATGATATGGGTGGACGGTATAAACGGTATACGGTATAAACGGTATGAATTTGCTCTACGGTATGGATTTTGACTATACCGTATAACCGGTAGTGCAGCTCTAAAATAGCAATGACGTCATGTAACCACAGCGCGACTATTTCACTCGCATTTGCCCCTAAAAATAGATAGAATTAGTCATAGATAATAGATATGTGCGAACTGGAAAAAGTTATTTAGGAGGCTTCGCGCAGTGGGCGTGCCAGCCCCTCCCGCACGCATGTAAACACGGGTCTACTAGTAGTCTAGTGGGACGGGACGTCTCCCTGAGCTAACGTTAGCTTAGCTACCGTTACAAAATGACCCAGTCAACTATTCACTTTTAGTTTAATACATGATGAGGCATTGTCTAACCGAACGGTATCTAGTCGGCCAGCTACCGATAGCTCCTGACATCAACAAACGCTCCATCAAGTCTAGTAGAGAGTAGACGTGTATGATAGCTCCGTTAGCCGTTAGCTCACGTTAACGCAAGTTAGTTCACCGTTCAAAACGAAATGTCCCATTGAACTAAATAATTCACTGAGGCGTTGTATTAACGTTATATATCCGGCTAACAGTAGCTACAGATAGCTCCTGATATCAATGTCTTATAACACTGATTCGATGCGTATTCGAGCTGAGGGCTTGCTAACGTTATAGTACCAATACAATAGGGTCCAGGTGCAGCGCCGGAGAATCCTGGCCGTAGCTCTGCTCGAGGCTACTCGAGTATAGGTCCAGGTGCAGCTCCGGAGAATCCTGGCCGTAGCTGGAGGCTACTAGAGTACACACAGACAGTGGAGCTTGTTGCGTGGTGGCGATGTCTTGCAGATAATACAAGTACAAGTCTAATTATATAATATATATATTTTATAAAAAAAAAAAAAAAAATTATATAAAATAAAAATTTTTTTTTATCAAAAACGATGATACCGTGATATATACCGTTACCGTCTATGCTTCAAATTATACAGTGATATAAATTTTAGACCATACCGTCCACCCCTAAACGTTGCCCACGGAATTATAAACGACCCCCCGCCCATCCGGTCAACATCAGATCATACGTAGTAACTTCTAGAACTACGTGCAGTTGAAATTTTTTATCTGGCACCGATCGCTATCAAACTGTATTTGATCATCAATATAATGCATTTAGGGCTATAAATCAAGTTCTGGAGAAAGCTGCAGAAAATGATAAAAACATACTTATACTTTAGACCGTATTTTAGTATGAATATGTGAATGAAAAAGTATAACGTTGCTACACCCTGAACAATAGATATAGGACATTGAATGGGCCATAATAATGTCAATTTAGCAATACAATTTAAAAAGTTATAGACCTGCAAAGAAGGGGAACTTCTCCATAGACAAATAGAGCTGGCTAGGGATGGTAAATTATGAATTTAACCATGGCGATCAAAGTGTTAAGCACCCCCCACAGCCCAAATGGAATGATAAAAAAAAATAAAATAAAAAAATATATATATTTTCTTTGTCTACCAATAGTCGACTAACTGCAAATTTTGGCCAATCATAGTCGACTATCCAAATCCTTAGTCGGGGACAGCCCTAGTATACGATGAATAAGAGAAAAAGTTAACCGTAAACACAAGGTGCAGTATACACAAGGTACCATAACTGGCATACGCCATATGCTGTAGTCCGTGCAGGTTTTGGTGGTTAACACTTTAACTGCCACACACGAGATATCTCGGGTTTATTAATATGTGGTTGAAAGCCACTCACGAGATTTCTCTGATTTTTTATTTTTATTTTAGCAATCTGAAATCATATTGCATCACGCGAGCCTACCCGAGTATAAACGAGCACCGCCGGCGATCATATGTGGAAAGAAGCGCCCCCTATCGTCTCCCAGATGACATAAGGGATAATGGACTCAATGAAAATGGATGGGGGAAAAAATCCGGTACTCCACATTTTCCAGTCCACTGATCCAGCCGGGGTTACCACAGTTCATTCTGGAGCCTCTGAGCCCCGCTGATCATGGAGTTCTACTGTATCGCGTTGGATCTATACACTTATCGATTTTTTCGAATGGTGATCAGGAATTGGAATATACCAGTTGGATACCATCTGATGTTAGGTAAGGAATCTATGTTATCAGTGTTAGGATAATCAGACTAATTTTGATGAAGTTATAAGCCGTTTTGTGAAATGGGCTCTTTCGGTTTCACTGTAAAAGTCCAAGAGGAAATCAATGCGGCGATTATCCGTGCGCGGCCCGAATGTGCTTGCGTGCACGTATAATATTGATCATCTAGCGTTTATTTGAAAACGATTCATGAATAGGCCGACGAATATCAACATGGTGGAATATTCCAGTAAAAGACGATTTTCATAGAATGGTCCAGAATGAACTGTTTTTTATCTCAAAACGGGTGCTTTTCTAAATGCTCTGAAACGGAAATGACGCGATAAAAAACCAATCTGCCTTGACAGCACTGACTGGAAAATAGTCTTTGATAAGCGACGGGCAGATTAGACACATAGCCATAATTTAAAACATAGATTAGGCGATATTAACGTTAACATTGAAGTGGATGGTGGCATCAAGGGGGTAAAAAGGAAAACCCGGCGTGGCACTCAAAGTGTTAAGAGTCTGACTGTTTTTCCCTCTTTATCAACATACAGTAAGAGGCCCAATTAGAAATGTTCCCCTAGCGTTATTCCTACGGCCTATTGGAAAACCCCTAGCATATCCCTTGTTTTCGTGCCGTCGCCAGGTTCAGTTTGCGGTCACATTGCCAACGTTTGAAGCGCGTTGGCTGAGAGACGAGAGAAACCAGAAGGACCAGAAGGTTCCCTGCCAAACGTGTCGCTCTCTCCCCCCTGCTGAAGAGCAACAGGGGACCTCCGCCTCCTGGTCCACTGAGCGAGGACACACTGCAGACGTTTTAGTAACACGTACGGTTACTAATCCCTCTTCTCTGGGTGTAATAAGTAAAGTAACTCATTACTGTTAAGAAAAGTCAGGAACGATGTGTAGGACGGATCCCAGGTCGGTGGAGCTTACTTTGAATTCATCCAGGTTGGCGGGCAACGTGCTAGGTTTGGCTCCTCCCACTGGGGTTTGGCTCTGACGACTCCCACTCTGATTGGATGGGGACGGGGTGGTCGTCGTGGGGACGCTGCGGGAGGGGGAGGGTCCAGGGTTGGTTGACGGAGGCTGCTCAGCTGGTGGTCTGAGGAGAGATGGGAAGTAATAGTCAAACAACTGTGTGAATCCTGTGTTACTGTTCTGTCTCGACACAGCGTGTGTCATTCTGTACCTTTATCCAAAACGGTTTCCATGAATACAAACTGTATTACTGGCCGCAGTAGGTTAGTAACACATTATACCCATTAAGCATGGTTGTTGGTAGTTTACTTGTTATGGGATTATATATATATACACAGTATACATTATATATATATATATATATAATATTTAAATGTTATGTTAACTGGGGAGTATATTCAGCTGCACTGCAATACTAACTACACCACCACCACGGACGGCCGGCTCTGCGGTCAGGAGAACTATCATTGTCAGAACTCGGGACGTGAGAACTCGAGACTCATATCCACGTGCACTCACTGGACTATCTTGTTTTCTGTACTTTTTATATTGTATTTGTATTTATATATTTATATTGTATCTATAGTGTATATAGATAATGGACTGTATAGGACTGTGAAGCTCTGTATCGCCCCCACGTACCCCCCCCCCCCCCCCCCCATGCTGCAGAGCTTTGACACCTGAATTTCCCCAAGGGGATTAATAAAGGATCACCTTATCTTATCTTATCTTAACTACTACTACCGCCACCACCATTACTACCACTACCACTACTATTACCACTACCAGTACTACTACCACCACCATCACTACCACTATTACTATTAAAACCACTACCACTACTATTACCACTACCAGTACTACTACCACCACCATCACTACCACTACTACTACTACCACTACCACTACTATTACCACTACCAGTACTACTACCACCACCATCACTACCACTATTAAAACCACTACCACTACTATTACCACTACCAGTACTACTACCACCACCATCACTACCACTATTAAAACCACTACCACTACTATTACCACTACCACTACTTCTACTACCACCATCACTACCACTATTACTATTATTACCACTACCACATGTATGAGGATATCAGCTGGGGTGAATACAACACTCTGTAACAGTGACATAACTGAAATAGAGACCCCAAAAAAAAACAAGCACACAGTTTATGGACCCCCCCCCCTGGGACACTCACTTGGGCGGGGCGGGCAGGATGGTGTGGTAGTTGTAGTGCTGCTGTTGCTGGTTGAGGATCTGGAGCTGCAGGAAGAGCTGCTGTTGTTGGAGGATCTTGGCGTAGGAGGAGTCCAGCTGAGGAGGAGGCTCCTTGTCCGCCTTCTGGTCTGGAGGGATGTACTGGTGGTACTTTAGCTTCTTCACCTGGGAGGAGGCACATAGTTACACATAGTTACACCCCTAAACTAAAAGATAAACAGGCAGGAATTCGCAATAGCTGCAACCTTTTTGCAATGTGCCCCCTTTTAACCAATTGGCATGCACACACACACCTTCACACCCACACACACACACACGTCACCAGCTCCAGTGTGGGAGTGGCGAAATTGCAACATCTGCTCCTTTAGTGTTTAGCAGTGTGGCTCTTAAAAATAGGCTCCTTAGCCAAACCTATAATCCTCCTTAAAACATCACTTTACCTCTCACTCCAAATGCAGTAAAAATGTCAACATTACTGATAAACAGGAAAGGAAAACATTGTCCATTTTGACACACAAAAAGAAATGTCTTCCCAAAATGCCAACAACACTTGAGGTCTATTCTGGTCAAGGCCTCGGACCTCGTTGGTCAAGGTAACAGACTTTACTATGACGATACTTTAATTTGTGGGCCAGGCTATTGCTTATAGCCAGTACCAGGGCTGTCTTAAATACTTCGAAGCTTCGTTCGATGGCACAAGCTTCGAACATAAAAAAAATAATCGAAGTAAAATAAATTATAATAATAATAATTTCTTTTAAATTTTTTTTTTATTTGTTTAACTTCGATTTTTGTGTGTGAGCGCATGGGGCCATTGGGTGGGGCCGGGGGACAAATACACTGGAGGAAAGTAACCCAGCTCAGCACTGCCCAAATTATATCATAACTATTGCCTGTTTGAAGGATATCATCCTCAAACACATATACACCTACATGCCTTGTAGAATTCCACACGTAAGAAAGAAAGATACTGGGATGAATAAACAAAATAGGAAATAAAATGTAGAAATGCATGCAATACATCAATAAATATGAATCTCCATATATGAAATAGAACATTTAGATAAGGTGCTACTGAGATGTTTTGGTGAGTTCTTTGTTTTTTTGTGGAAGTAGCCCTTCTTAAAAATGCATGAACATTCACTGATAATTGGTCTGTAGTGGAGTCTACAAGGTCTACATTGCCGGACCATGTAGAATCCGGACCTTGTAGACTGACATAATTCTGTGCATAGTTTAGTCTACACAGGCCATATTTCAAATAATCAAAATCTTACTTCATTCATCTTAAACATTCTTGATTTGGGGGATTGGTAGTTCCCATGAAATCTGAAGTTGTTCAAACGACAACAGCGATCCACCTTGAATTAAATCACACAGCCGAGTGAAACCTTGTTGGCTGCGCCACAGTCACGAAAGGAGCTACTTAATTAATTAATCCAATGCACTTTATTTATAGAGCACATTTAAAAACAACAAAGTTTACCAAAGTGCTGTACAAGTCGCACAACATAAGATGCAAAAAAGATTATTATTATAATTTTTTCCCCGAAGCTTCGAATTAAAATCGAAGCTCGGTCCCGAAGCTTCGATTGCCAAAAAAAGCTTTGAAGGTCAGCCCTAGCCAGTATGCTGTCAGGATCATTACAATTTACAGAAGGAGAATAGGGGCCAACAATACTGACCTTAGGTTTGTTGTCCTTCGGTTTCTTAGGCCTGTGAGGAGGACGTTCTGAGCTGGGCTTAGCCTGAGACAGAGACAGAGAGAGAGACAGAGAGACAGAGAGACAGACAGAGAGACAGAGAGACAGACAGAGACAGAGAGACAGAGACAGAGAGAGAGAGAGACAGAGAAAGAGAGAGAGAGAGAGAGAGAGAGAGAGAGAGAGAGACAGAGAGAGCGAGAGACAGACAGACAGAGAGAGCGAGAGACAGACAGACAGAGAGAGCGAGAGACAGACAGACAGACAGACAGACAGACAGACAGACAGACAGACAGACAGAGAGAGAGAGAGAGAGAGAAAGAGAGAGAGAGAGAGACCCACACAGAAGGGGAGGGGGTTAAAGTACAAATAACATATGTGGGTCAGATCATTCTGCATATTTATTCACAACAAGCTCAATTTCAACCGTCTTGGGCAAAACCAGAGTAACACTAAGGGATTCGCTGCATGGGACGCCACTCACCTTAGCCTGACCAGAACGGGAGGCCACTGGGGTCGCCGTGCCATTGGTCAGCTTCTGAGGTGGGGAGGACTCCAAGCCGTTCATCAGTGTTGGATTAGGAGGAGGAGGAGTGGGAGGAGGAGGAGGAGGAGTGGGAGGAGGAGGAGGAGGAGGCTGGGTAAAAAACTGAGAACATATGGTATGTGTTAGTTGTAAATATCATATGTGTTGGTTATAAATATCATATGCGTTAGTTGTAAATATCATATGTTAGTTGTAAATATCATATATGTTAGTTGTAAATATCATATGTGTTAGTTGTAAATATCATGTGTTGGTTATAAATAGCATATGTGTTAGTTGTAAATATAATATGGGTTAGTTAGTGTTAGTTGTAAATATCATGTGTTAGTTGTAAATATATAGGTTAGTTGTACATATCATATAGGTTAGTTAGTGTTAGTTGTAAATACCATATAGGTTAGTTGTAAATATATGGTTAGTTGTAAATATCATATAGGTTAGTTGTAAATATGGGTTAGTTGTAAATATCATATAGGTTAGTTAGTGTTAGTTGTAAATATCATATGGGTTTGTTAGTGTTAGTTGTAAATATCATATGGGTTCGTTAGTGTTAGTTGTAAATATCATATGGGTTCGTTAGTGTTAGTTGTAAATATCATATAGGTTAGTTGTAAATATCATATAGGTTAGTTGTAAATATCATATAGGTTCATTGTAAAAAATGGTAGTTGTAAATATATGGCTTAGTTAGGGTTAGTTGTAAATATCATACGGGTTAGCTGTAACATCAATAACGGGTCAGTCAAATAATGCATTAATCAATTTACTGTATTTATTACATTTCTAAGGGTGCGTTTCAGACCGGCCCTGTTCAGTCCGGCTGAATGAGGTGTGAGAGCACTTGGACGAAAAGCATTTAATGAAGCTGAATTGGGCAGTTTTTGTTGACATTTCCAAATATTATGTGATTTTTCATCACCATAAGGTTATTATTTGTATTATCTTTCGCTGCTGGTAAATTGGTATATTTGGAAATAATGTTGTGATACTAACCAAGAGATTATGTCCAATGGAAAGCTCACCTGTGTGGTCACATGGCTTTTTTTCGAAAGCTTGGTTCGTTTGTCAATTGGCAACGTGAAACATAACCGAACCAATAGAAAATGGCAACAAAAGGGAACAATTCCGGACCGTTTCGAAATAACTTAGGTGTGAAACTTGAATTTCCTGTCTGGAAGTGTGATCTGGTTTAACACTTCCTCTGATCAAATACTAGTCAGAAGTCTTGTCCCACAGTGTCCTGAGAAGCTCCCATAATCTGTTCAAATCCTAGTCAGTAGTCTTGTCCCACAGTGTCCTGAGAAGCTCTCATAATCTGTTCAAATCCTAGTCAGTAGTCTTGTCCCACAGTGTCCTGAGAAGCTCTCATAATCTGTTCAAATCCTAGTCAGTAGTCTTGTCCCACAGTGTCCTGAGAAGCTCTCATAATCTGTTCAAATCCTAGTCAGTAGTCTTGTCCCACAGTGTCCTGAGAAGCTCTCATAATCTGTTCAAATCCTAGTCAGTAGTCTTGTCCCACAGTGACCTGAGAAGCTCCATACCTGTGTTGGGGACATATCCCCACTCTGTGTCAGCATATGAGAGGGCGACAACTGAGGGACTGGACCCAGTGGGGAGTCGTGATTGGTCAGCTGGTCTGGCGACAGGGCGTCACTGCTGTCTTCATCCAATGAAGAGCTCTCTCCTCCGGCACCCTTCGGAGAATCTGCAGGGGAGGGGTGGGATTAACGAGGGTCGATGTGGTGGCCACCGCTAGAGAAAACACCCCTCTTTATCACACGGTTTCCAAACTGCATGGCTAATCTTTAAGAGACGCTATACAATACAATACCCACACAGTCAGGGCTCTACAGTGCGAGTATTTTACTTGCATTTGCATGTGCGAACCAGAAAGATTATTTTTACGAGCACAGCGTAAGAATAAAGATTACAACCTACTGTAATCCCTGCACGCTGCTAATCGTTGAAATTCTAAACAGATTTCGGTGTTGCACCCTTATGCAAAGTTGCAGAGCACTTTTCTCTCACCTACTGCCCAGTCAGCAGTCTCACATGCACTTCAGAAGTGACCGGCAATAAGCAGAACAGCATCATGTCAAAAGACAAACGCTCTCGAGTAGCTCATCTACCGGCTCAGCTTCACTGAAGCAGACGATGGCATCAGAAGACGCGCTGAGACGTGCCAATTACTTCTCTTTAGGTCACACTGGTGGGACAAAAAAACTACTTTCATTGTGTTGAAAGGATACACAACAAGTGTACATTGTCCATGTACACTTACAGTCTCTAATTTAATCCGCTACGCAAGCCAAACTGTGTGTTTGGAGTGGGTCTCTCTCTCTCCACCCCTCTCTGTCTCGCTTCCAACAGTATAGGCGAGTAAGGCGACAGAGCTAAGAGCTCTGCGTCGTATTTAAAAATACAGTATATGCCCCCACCGCGCTGTACAGCGTTTCAGCAAATCAACTAGAACCACAAGCAGATGAACAGAAAAACAGGCGATACAGATACAGGGATAGTGAAACGTTCTGCCTAGCAAAGGTCTTTCTTTTTCTTCTTCTTGTGGCTAAAGTGCAACAACTAGACAGTTAAATACACTGTACTGTCAGCAGTCTGTTGCAGGCCTTCAGAGGCAGGCCAGAAGGAACAGAGTGAGCGAGTGCGGGTTACACTACACACGTAACTGCGCCGGTTATATGATCGAACAAGAGATGCAGTTCATGTCGTTTTGGGAAA